>NC_063055.1:16190641-16478141 GCF_018812025.1 Megalobrama amblycephala
AAAATACTAGATTTTCATCATGTGTTCATTTAATAATTAGACTAATATTAATTATGCTTTCAGCCACCAAAAGAGTATAACGTTTTCTGTTTAACAATTTGCGGAATGGATTTTGGTATTATTTCAAGCCATGAAGACTAAAAGTTAATAATTGATCATAATCCATTATCAATTCATTGCTAATTTTAGACCCTTAACTGATGTTGAACATGGATTGTTTATCAAGTCGACTAGGTGTTGCATGCAATCGCTTAGGCTACTCGTTTTTCCATGACACCGCGTCTGTTGAGTCAATACCTGTTATAGTCTCACCAGACCACCAACTAAAACACCAGCGCTCTGGTTGCAGAAAAAGAAAATAGACACTGAATCCACGGGATCAAGAAAGTGGACGTCATAATATGAAGTTGAAGTGCACCAAGTACAGAAGCTCCATAGAATTAATTTCCTGAGTTTAAAATCACTCAGTCTGAAGAATGGAATGTGAGGCATTATATAAAGTATACAGAGCAATACAATTATAAATTTCAGCAGCCTGGATTTTACATACTGAGGTGGTGTAAAATTGTTGTAAATGGTTTGTACTTCAGTTTGTGGATTGCGGTCAATAAACAAACCCTTAATGTGACGCTCACAGACGTGTGAACATAATTACTTGAGCAGGTTCTACAATTCATTGTATTGTTTTATTTTACAGTTGTCGTTCCTATAACAACTCTGCTTCCCATTATTTGAATTGTTATATAATCTGCATTTAACTGTAGTTAATGTGCTCTCTAAAGACTTAAACCTCTGAATCACCAAGTAAAACAATCATCAACAGTAAAACGGCCTAAAGTTGCAATGCAGTAAATGACGACAATGTTACCGTCATGCGGGGTGTGTATCTGCCGTCGCTCTCCATGTTTCTGACTGACGCACTGCAGACCGTTGTGAAGCATATTTTTATATTGTGCACATTAGGTCACATCCATAAAACGAACATGAAACAAAAGGGTGTAGTCTGAGTCTTGTGGAACAAATTAAACAGGCTCACTAATTCTTCAACATAATATGGCCTCCTTTTTTTTTTTTAAAGCCCGTCTCTGACATGTAATACATTCATGTGTATGTAAGGACACAGAGAGACACACAATTGATTTCCTGTCATTGTCTTTGTGGTGTGTGTTTTAGTGTATTGATCACTCTATGTACAGTGAGGGTACTCTATAATTGCTGCCCAAATTGTGAGATCTATTGTCAAAATAAACGAACAGTCAAAGGTTACCAGTAATAGTCAAAAAATAATAGTAATGAAGTCACAAAATCCATGAAATAAGGCTACCCAAACAAATTTTTGAATGGTAGTGTATAAATATAGGCACAATTGTTACTGGGTTGTTGTTTTTTCAGCATTTGAGCATGCTTTAAAGGGTTAGTTCACCCAAAAATGAAAATTCTGTCATTTATTACTCACCCTCATGCCGTTCCACACCCGTAAGACCTTCATTAATCTTTGTAACACAAATTAAGATATTTTAGTTGAAATCCGATGGCTCCGTGAGGCCTCCATAGCCAGCAATGACATTTCCTCTCTCAAGATCCATTAATGTACTAAAAACATATTTAAATCAGTTCATGTGAGTACAGTGGTTCAATATTAATATTATAAAGCGACGAGAATATTTTCGGTGCGCCAAAGAAAACAAAATAATGACTTGTTTAGTGATGGCCGATTTTAAAACACTGCTTCATTAAGCTTCGAAGCATTATGAATCAGTGTGTCGAATCCGCGGTTCGGAGCACCAAAATCACATGATTTCAGCCGTTTGACGGTTTGACACGCGATCCGAATCATGATTCGACACAGAAGAATCATAACACTCCGAAGCTTAATGAAGCAGTGTTTTAAAATCGGCCATCACTATAGAAGTCGTTATTTTGTTTTGTTTTTTTGGCGCACCAAAAATATTCTCGTCGCTTTATAATATTAATATTGAACCACTGTACTCACATGAACTGATTTAAATATGTTTTTAGTACCTTTATGGATCTTGAGAGAGGAAATGTCATTGCTCCCTATGCAGGCCTCACGGAGCCATCGGATTTCAACAAAACAAAACTTAATTTGCATTCCGAAGATTACCGAAGGTCTTACGGGTGTGGAACGGCATGAGGGTGAGTAATAAATGACAGAATTTTCATTTTTGGGTAACCCTTTAAGATATGAGAAATGTGTGTCCACATTTTTGACTGATCCAGACAAATTGAAATAATGTTTTGAAGACTTGAAAACTGATAAAATTATGAATGTATATGACATCAAGCACATCCTAGTACAGCTTCTGAAAATTTGCAGGAACTTCTCAAAATACAAAAATCCTGCTGGCCAGCCATCATGGGACCCATTTTAAAATATAAATTCTGTTGTATACAATAGGGTAATTTTTTGAGGCCTACGGGCCTTTTTTTTTCACTCGCTCAAAAGAAATATTATACATTTTTACTGAAGCTGGTTGTGAGAAACTGAAAAAGGCGCAATACAAAAGGGTGCTTGCCATTCCTAAATGAAGATACACCTAACCGTGCTGTGGCTCACACACAGTAATTCATGCCATGACTGGAATTCCAGGACTGAATCCTCACTCATTTTGATAATGATAACAACACAGTGAGTTTGCCAAGCACTTGTAAATGCTAAACGCTGGGATCCGCTTTCCTTCACAGTGTTTTCAGCTTTCAGCCGTGTGTGTATGTGACTTGTTTACTTTTGAGGAGTAGTTCTGTAGTCATCACTAATGATAAAGATTTGACTAACTGTCCGATTTGTTAGGACTGAATATCTGCACTGTCATTTTGAAGATGATTAAATCTGTTTGTTCAGACAGTGTTTTCAATAGTTTTGTCACAGGGAGACATATGAGAGTAGTGTTGTTGTGGAATGCAAGTGGATGAAGCACTGCAGATTTCACCAATGCTCTCTTTCATCATCTCATCTCATAATGCATATCAGAGTCCCAGTAATTTAAAAATAAAGACCAAGTAAATGGTTACTGCAGTTGTTCTGATCTGATGCATGTCGAGCTGATCTGAGCGCATATGTACAAAACATTTACATAAAACTGTGTACGCCTCGCATCCACCTAAACCTCTCCAAATAATGAGACCGGATCCCTGTCCCGCTTCAGTCATAAGGGTGGTGCTTTAACTTCACTTTTCCAGCTGTAATAATCAGCAAGGGCTCCATCTCTCTAAATGTCATTCTCAGAAAATTCGATTCTTGTTTATATTACTTGGATGAGTGAGCATCAAGCCTTCTGACCTTCGCTGTCGATCTGACTCTTCTAGTTGGATAGACTGAAAGGAAGGAGGTTAATTACATCTCCGTTTTTTTGACCCACATTCTTCCAGGTGTTTAACGTTGTTTGATGCATTGACTTCAGCTGGCCCGTGATGCGTGCTCTGACTTGAACAGACCTCTGGCAGAATGATGATGTAAAGCAAACATTCTTCTCTGGTGTGATTAGCATCTGTTTTTTTCTTTCTGTGGCAATATGGTCACCATTACTCCTGCCGTCACATTCCCCTGAATCTGTAACACACACACACACACACACACACACACATTAAGGATTATGTAAGCTGCAAGTTTTTGGCAAATAGTGCATTTCTCATGATCAGATCATTGCGTTTGTTGCAAATGGTTTAGTCTTTTCCATCTTTTTCTATTCTATAAAAAAAAACTAACCTTTTTGTGTGTGTGTGTGTGTGTGTGTGTGTGTGTGTGTAAAAGCAGTGTTGGGGGTAAAGCATTACAAGTAACACAAGTTACGTAATCAGATTACTTTTTTCAAGTAACTAGTAAAGTAACGCATTACTTTTAAATTTTCAATAAAATACCTACGTTTATTTTTTTATATAAGTAATGCAAGTTACTTTGTTTTCCCATTTATTGGGCCCTATTTTAACTCTAAACGAAAGTGTAAAGCGCACGGCGCAGGTCACTCAGGGCTGTCCAAATCCACTTTTGTATTTTAACGACAGAAAAACGGTCAGTGCGCCGGGGCGCATTTTTGAAATGGGTTGTCCCTATTCTCTTAATGAGTAATGGGCGTAACGTTCAATAAACCAATTAGAGAGTCATCTCCCATTCCCTTTAAGAGCGAGATGCGCTCGCGCCAGGCAGATGTTTTACATGGCGTACACGCGATGAGTCAGTTAATATATATGTGTGTGTATTTGGCACGATGTTCAATTAATTAGCCAATTTCGTTCATCGTTATAAGTAGTAATAGGCTGATGAAAATGGTAGCCTAATTCTAATACACGCAATACTATTCACCATTACATTTTATATTTATGACACAATAATATTCTTTTACACTGAATCTTTTGTTTTTAAATTTGGCATGTTTGTGTGAGGGCATCCCTTGTGTAATAAGCAAAGTCAACGCGCACTTGGACGCGCCCAGAGGTCATTTCTCACGCGCTTAACAAAAAAATATTGCGCCATTGACTTTAACTTTAACCAGGTTTGAGTTGGTCTATAGCGCAGTCATTTTCAGCTCCTTAATAGCAATGCGCCGGCAATGCGCCTGAAAATCTTTTTTAGACCAGCACGCCCATGGGCGCACTAACTGCGTAAATGCATTTACTAATTTAAGGACTGGTGCTGAACGGGAAAACGCGAACGGCGCCGGACGCAAACTAGCAAACACACTTGCGCTGCGCCTTGCGTCGCATTGCGCCGGGTGTATTATAGGGCCCATTGACTGACACCTCCCTGTTCCAGTGTTGAGAGAAATCAGGAGCAAGTGCAGAGATGTTGTGTGTGCTGTGTTAACATGATGGTTACTGTAGATCTAGACTAAATGTGAGTTTGCATTTACTCATCTCACTTGCACAAAATTCCTCAAAATTAATAAAATGGCAAAATGCAGTAAACTCAGAAAATTAAACAAACCTCCAATAATTAAATGTTAAATTACTCAAATATACATTTTGTATTTAATCTCTCTTTATTATGTATTTGCTGCTGACTTTTGATGATCCAGTTCAAACATACTAATAAGCTTGACTTGGTTAAACATCACTTTATTATTATTAATATTGCTGAAGTAAGAGTATTGAACTTCTCCTGCGTCCTGTTCTTCTGCAATCCAGAATGAGCTGAAAGGCGTGAATTTGCATTTCCTCCAGCCTGAGGCTAATTCATTTCACTTTTGTTGTGAAAAGGCCTTTACATTTGCCAAAATGAAACTTTTTTTGTTATTAAAAAACAAACAAGCAAGCCCAGCCCACATGAGAAAAAGTAATGCAAAAGTAACGTAACACAATGCTTCCATAAAAAGTAATTATTTATACAGTTAGTTACTTTTTTGGGAGTAACCTTATATTGTAACGCATTATTTTTTGCTTGAGGGCTAAATGTTTTGGTTACACAAATTCTCTTTACACAACAGAATTACACAATTGAAAGCTTTTTTGTTTGAAAACTTTCTCAATTTCATCATTTGACCATATCTTTAGTCTGTATCAACAATTTTTCCTTGTTTACTAAGGAGACAGTAACAGTGTCAGTGAAGAGCTTGAAATGAAATATTGAAACGTGAGGTATGAAGAAAACGAATATCAAGTTAAATACCATTTGCGAGCAAAATATTTTTTCTAATTTGGTTATTTTAAATTGTCAGTATTGTAATTTGATGCAAAATATTTAATTGTATTTGAGATACCTAAAGTACTAGATATGAAATTAGCATATGGAAGACAAAGGAGTCTGCCATTTGATTAAAAAAAAAAAAAAAAAATGTGTAGAAGATGTGACTGAAAAAAAAAAACTAAATCTGTTGGTTCAAAAATGACAATTCAGACAATTGACAGAATTGTTTTGTGATACAGTGTAAAAAGTGTTGAGATTTTATTTTCCAAAAGTCCACAGGGCCAAAAGTACCCCTTTGAAGCCCTGTCCCAGCCGCACTTATTTATAGCCACTCTTTGAGCATGCTAAACTGAATTTCCTGCATAAAAATAAGATTTGAAGGGAATGTAAAAAGGAAAAAGATGAATAACATTGTGTGAAATATTCAGTAACACACAGAAATATAGTACTGTGCAAAAGTCTTTATTAGTCAGTATTTTCACCCCCCAAAAAAGGTTTTAAGCCAGTTATTTATATCTTTTGCTGTATTCATAGGAATTCCATTCACATTTGCAAACATTATTTGCCATTAATTGTAATAATCCAGTGAGACTTTTGAATACATAATAAGACTGATAACAGCCGGTGCTCCACATGGAGATCAGAGCTCACCATCATCAAATCCATCTGTGATTACATGAAGAAACAGATGAAACTGAGACAAAGAAGAACTGTGGCTGTGTCTCCAAGAGATTTTAAGAAATCTGCCTCCAAATCTACCTGAAAAATGATGCCCAAGTGTACCTGGACAAGAGCTGTTTTAAATGCAAAGGGTGGTCACACAAAATATTGTTTTGATTTAGTTAATATAAGTTAATTGATAAATAAAATCTATTTATAACAGTATTTTTTAAAAACATCCTCACTTTACAGCATTTTTACATAAGTGCCTAAAACTCTTCACAGTACCGTATCTTTGCAGGCAGGTTTCTTCAAGCATCTTAGATTTAGTTTGTCTCAGTTTCATCTGTTTCTTCATGTAATCACAGACGGATTCGATGATGGTGAGATCAGATCACTGTGTAGAGCACCAACTGTTGTCAGACTCCTTGTGTATTCAAAAATCTCACTGGATTATTACAATTAATGGCAAAATGAATGTTTGGATATTTCCTATTGACACACTACAGCAAAAGATATAAATAACTGGCTTAAAATCTTTTTGGGTGGGTGAAAATACTGACGTGCTTAAGACTTTTGCACAGTACTGTACATTTATTTTCATAAATTTCATAAATTATAACCAAAGTAAAAATGCATTATAATATTTGCGATTGCATATTGATGCCTTGTTACATCTGAAATTGGTTGTTTGTCATGTTTTAATGCATCATACTTTCTAAAAGTGTAACAGTGAATAGATAAGTATTATAATGTATTATAACTGTAGTTACAATTATTCATGGACCAAAAAAATGCAATTTATAAGGTGCATTACAAGGCATAATTAATGCATTAATATAATTTTATGATGCATTATAAAGACTTTAAATAAAGTTTTACCAAATATTCCACTAGTAATTTTGATATGGTCCATTGCTCTTGAAAATTGTTAATTTAGACACACACAATTACTGTAACATTCCTCTCATATTTATTAAGGTGGCTAAATTTGGCTTGTACTAACATCCCTTAAAAATCCTGCAGTTTGGTGGGAAAAGATTTGATTTGTGGCATCTCATGAGCCAGTGGCTCCTAATTAGCAAGGCCGGTCATGTACGTGAGATGAATGTCTTTAAGGACCGGACTTGGGCTTTAACTACCCTGGTTGTTTGTGTTAGGAAACATTCAGCATTATTCACAGTGCTGGGAATGGTCAATGGCTAAATGCTCCATGTTCCCATTCCAGAGTGGGAGCACCATACAGCGTATTCTCCTTGAATTCAAATCCCGAGTGAAAAGAAGCGATAAAGGGCACTTTTGTACTAACTGTATCTAACTGTAGCAGAAGCTGCTCTGTTTTATTGTCCTCTATAAGTTTGAATGATTCAAAAGGCAAACAGTTATTGCAGAGCGTGACACAGTTTGTTGTAAAAGCTCCTCTTTTCTCTTGGGAGGGAATGCATATTTTTGACCTGTGTTGACGTCAGAAATGACACACTCGTTTTAACTAGAGCTTACTTACTCTCAGGCTGAGAGACCAGATGCTGACATGTTTTATTACACTGCACATGTTCAAAGTCACAAGGAGATTTCATGAGGTTCAAAGCTAATTAGCGGTCACATAAAGTATCCTGGCATTTAAAGACAGCATGAAACGGCATTCGCAACGCATTGTATAATATGATGTATTTCTGAGATAAATCCGCATATTCAACTGGAATTCAACTATTGTCCTGTAAACGGTATTTTATTCATAGGGATTTGGAATTGTAATTTGAAAAATGTGTGATATTTTGTTATTGGTTAATATTTTTCTTTTCTCATGCACAGTTATTAACCCTGTACAGTCTGATATATGAAATAATAGTTTTTTTTTTTTTTTTAAAATGGAACAGTTTATTGAGCCTGTGCTTTTATGGCTCATATAGTATGATATGCACATTAGTGCAGATGTTGTTATTTATATATGGCCAAAAAGTATGCCAAAGATCTGATAACATTATAGCAGACTATTTACATAAAATGCATATAAATATCAGTTGTCACAGATATCTCCCAATTACAGGTCATATAAAACATGTCAGCATCTGGTCTCTCAGCTGATGTAAAAATATTTGATACATAATTTTTTGTTTTTGAGAAAAGTCATGTTAAAATGTATATGAATAAACAAGTAAACCTAAGAGAGCTTTGATCATAAAACTAAACATTTAAATAATTAACTAAACATTTAAATATTTTAATAAGACGTAATTGGGAGACAACTGATATTTACATGTGTTATTAAAATTATATTTAAATGTTTAGTTTTATGATCAAAGCTCTGTAGTTTTAATAGTGTGGGCAAAACATATAATGCAATGCAATAAAATGATGACAGTTGTTCAAATAAACCTTCCTCAAAGTCTTTATGTATCATATTTGATAAATCTTTTTTTATTTTATTTTTTTATAGAAGTCAAAATGTATATATGAATAAACAAGTAAGCCTAAGTTGCTTCTGTGTAGTAAATGTTTATCCTGAAATTTTAATAACAAAATAAAAGTTGTTCTTACATTTATAAACTTTATAAGAGTCGGTAAAGATTTCTCTGCAAAAAGACGTGAACCACGAACTTGAAGGGGAACATTTTTACAATTATACTAAAAGGCTTTTAACCTGCTAAAAAAAAGCATGATCTATCAATTAGAGGGCAGAAGGCATGAAGAAGATTGTGTACAACAGGTTTTTCAGCAAAGTTTTGATCATGTTGATAATTTAGAAACTTGCCTATCAAATATGATACAACAGACTTTATATGGTTACAATTTTAAATGTTGTTTTTACTTGTTTATATTGATGTTGATTAGACAATTTTTTTTTTTTTTAATGGCTACTTTTGTTTTTTATTTTTTCTTATCTAGGTGGAGGAGGAAAACGGAAAGGAAGAAGTAAAAAATGGAGGGAGATTCTTCGTTTTCCTCATATCAGTCAGTGCACAGAATTGAGCAAAACCATCGGTAAAGTGTCCACACTCAACTTGTCTTGTTCATGAACTTCCTGTTATTTTCTGGCTCCTTGTCAGCTGTGGTGGTCTCCTGGCCAAACTGTGATGTCATTTTGCTGTTCAGCATTGTTTAGACATCTCTGAGTTTTGTCATTGTCTGAATCCCAATTTGCTTACTATCGGAGCTTCCCAAATTACAGTAGTAGTACGTCAAAAGTAGTCAAAAGAGCCCGGATGTCATGCTTGTCCAACTGGATTTGCAAAATATGCATCCTTGCATGTTTTTGATGTAATATTGTGTACAATTTCTTTAGCTACAGATGAGAAGGAATGACATCCATCAACATTTTCAGTTGTTTAACAATTTGTTTCAAAAAACAAAAATCTAACTGACCCCAAACTTCTAAACTGTTGTGTATATTATAGATCAAAATTATAAATGTATAAAGTTAAGTAATGATCAATTTTAATGTAATTAATTTAGCTAGATGCTAACACATGCTAGAAAAAGGGGACTGCGGTATCCATAACGTTAGCCTCATAGCGTAATTGCCCAGATCATATTTCAAAGGCAGATATCACAATTTGGCCCTAAAATGACTTAGGCAATTATGCTATGAGGCTAACGATATGTGATTTTATGACATGGTATCACGTTCCAATACTTACTCATTGTCTTAAAGGTGCTAAAGAGGATCTTTTCGTCGACTGAGAAACCAAAGACTGTTAGTGAGTTTTTGAAATGAGCGCATGCGTAAGAACAACCCCCCTCCTTCACAGCTCATTTCGAGGGAACGCCTCCCAAAACTCGTGCACGAGTATTGGAACACGAGTGTTTACCACCGACATTTGCTGTGTCGTGTTAGTGGATTCATTATGTCGGACTCACCGCAGGTAACTCATAATCTGCAGTTGTTACTCCTGTCTCCTGACAAAAACATTGCATGCGGCGCCTGTGGAGTGTGGAAAGTTACTGGAGCGCGCAGCCGCGCACGTCTCTCACAAGGAACGTCATGGCAGTGATTGACAAGCCAGAGGGCCAATCCGCGCACGTCTCTCACAAGGAACGTATTGGCAGTGATTGACAAGCCAGAGGGCCAATCGCGTAAACGATTGGCTGATGTTTTTAAGGCCCTACCTCGTGCACAGATGATGTATATTAATATTATTCCTTTCAGTGCACCTAATAAATAGTCTTTTATCAGTTAGTAAAGACAGTTTCAAGTAATATTGCAAAAATGTATAAAACAAAACATCCTCTTTAGCGCCTTTAATACATACTTAAAGGGATAGTTCACCCAAAAATGAAAATAACATCATCATTTACTCACCCTCAGGTTGTTCCAAACCTGTATGACTTTCTTTCTTCTGCATATAATATTTTGAAGAACTGTTTTTGTCCATGCAATAAAAGTCAGTGGCATTTAAAACAACATTGGGCCCTGCTGGCTCTCATTGTATGGACAAAATGTCATCTTTTATCTACCAAAGAAGATACAGTTTTGAAACAACATGAGGGTGAGTAAATGATGACAAAACTTCCTATGAAAGTATATACTTTCCCATTTACATCTTTTTTTACACATTATATATCAAAGTCACCATCAATCACTGTATCATGAGAGCACCACAGCACATTTTTGAGAAATTTTCCTTTTGTTTTGTGTCTCAGAGCGGGACTACTTCAGCCTGTGTGAGAAGCAGCCCATCGGAAGACTTCTGTTCCGCCTCTACTGTGAGACCCGACCAGAGATGCAGCGATGCATCCAACTTCTGGACGCCATGGTATGTCAGGGCACACATACACACGTCTCCAACGGTCAATGCACCTGTTTTATGTTCTAATAAAAACTGAATTTAAGGTCATCAAAACAGCGTTTTAGTCACTAATTGCTGGTTCTTTCCAGCAGTTCATCTTCTCTCAAAATCTCTTGCCTGCTTAAACTCTCTCAGGATTCTTGTTAACCCCTCCACCAATGTTCCACTGGCTTGGACTACATGCCTCCCACATAACTAGCTTGGCTATCATGGAATAAAGCCCAAAATATCAGTACCGGCATGTGGTCACTGAATGAGTCCATTGTCTGGTCTCTCCAACACCCCTATAGACCCCAAACAGTCTGAACCCCAGGAGCCTGAACCCATGACAGGAAGTCACTATCATAAAACATGGGGCAGCATATTTGTGTTTTTTTAGGACATGAAAAAGGTGTTCATCTTGTTTATGAGGTCTTGGAACTTTTTCCTCCTCATTTTAACAAAAAGTCTTTGTGCTGTGGCACTGTATACTTGAATAGCGGAAGCTTTATTAATATGTAACAGAGACGCATGTGAATGTCTGAAAGTCAAATGAAAAAAAAAAAAAAAGTCCTAAACATAAAAGCATCATACAGTCATCCCTGGGTTACCAGAGATGGTCTTATTATTGGGAGATACGAGGGTCCGTGGCGTTACCATTGGACCTTCGAGGGTCTGAGGCTCTACCATTGGCATAATGACCAACTAGGATCACGTGTTCCTTGATAACCATACACATTACAGCCTTGACGTCATTAAATTTTTTTTAAAGTTGTTCAACAGTCAGTCACTTACGTTCAGTGTCATAAACGGAATCTTACGTGTTGCAAAATTGTCTATGACTTATCTTATAAAACAGCATTTTTTCTATGTAAACTCTAAAAATAGATCAATCCAAATCTAATGTTTAATGGCAAACGTGTTAAAGATTAGTCGATAGGCTGTTGATTCATTAAACGATAAGCTGTTTTCCCACAAAAGCAGCTTATTCAGCATAGTAAAGCCTCTCTTCCATTGACATCCATTAAAAAATGCCTCTGGTCTCCTTTCCTGCATTTCATTTCATTTTCATTTCACTTTTATTTGTATAGCGCTTTTCACAATATGTTGTTTTAAAAATTGCTTTACAGAAAATGCATGTTTCTACATTACAATTTAGAGTAATCTGTTATCAGAAGTGACAAATAAATGTCCATATGCCAGAAATACTGCCCTTCATTCATAGTACTTAGTAAAAGATGCCATTAAACAAATATTTAACCATCTTATTGTTGTTTCTACATTAATTTGGAGATTCAGTGTTGTGCTTCACCCCAAAGTCAAGTCAAGAAAATAATATTTTGCCTGCAGTAAATAAAACTTATTTAAGAGTCATTAGAAATAAAATAGGACCCCACAATTCTTATTAAAAAAATAAAATAAACATGATCACTTAAAAGTTTGGGTTCTGTAAGATTTTTTTAAAATGTTTTTGAAAGAAAAGTCACTTATGCCCGTATTAAGTTTAAATAGAAATCTTTTTTTAACATGATAAATGTCTTTACTGTCACAAAAATCTTACTGACCCCAAACTTTTTTATGCAAAATATGTTTTATTGATTTTGATTTATAGGGTGAAATACTCTGCATACTCTTGGCTTTGTGAGATTCACCCAATTAAACTGTATTCTGTAGTCAAGAAGGAAAAAATGCCCTTCATGGCCTGACATACATCAAAATCAGTTCTGGATTTGAATAAAAAATTGAATGTAAACACAGAGATGCATTGAACTGAAAATACATGAATGTGTTTGATGTATGTACGCATATGTTCTGCCTGCAGCAAGTGTGCATGTGCGTGTTTGTGCGAGCCACCATAAGGAAAGAGCCCGGGGGGTATTTTGAGGCCTGCTCTGACGTCAGAAATTAGCGGGATCTCAATTGTTGTGGCGAGTTAGACGGCACTATCTGTGTCTGCTCTGTGTGAGATCTCTGTGTGTGTGACAGAACGAAAGAAGTGCAAGAACTTTATTGCGAGAAACCTCCTCGCACATTATTTAGGTTTATGTGTACACAAAGACAAATGAAATGTGTATGCCGCTGACCTTTTTGGTCTGGGTTTTGTTTTTCCATCTCAGTGGAGGCGGAATACTCTGATGTTATCACACACATCAGATTGGCCCAGTTCCCCTGTGTCAGAGGCAGCCCGCCATTTGTTTTGGCCTGGTAGCTCTACTGTACCATTCAAAGCCACTGACGTAGGTCTGTTCTCAAACCACTATTATGATTGGATCTCTCTCTCTCCCTATCTCTCTCTCTTTATATATGTGTTTGTGTATGTGTGTGTGTGTGTGTGTGTGTGTGTGTGGTCCTGGTTAACCCTACGTTATGGGGACAAAATGTCCCCACATGGATAGATCCATGTTTGTCCTTGTGGGAAAATTTTTTGATCCCCATGAGGAAAACAGCTTATAAATAAAACAAAGTGGTGTTTTTTGAAAATGTAAAAATGCAAAAGTTTTCTGTGATGGGTAGGGTTAGGGTTAGGGGATAGAATGTACGTTATAAATATCATTATGTCTGTGGAAAGTCACCCATAAAACATGAAAACCCAACGCGTGAGTGTGAGAGATTGCGAGTGTTTATATTTGCTGCTTTTTTCCATGCGGTGACCTTTAACATGCAGGCATAGCAAATTCCCCTGCAAATTCCATCATTTCCCATTCGAAAGATGGCAGAGAAAGCAGAATTTAATCTGTGTCTCCTTTCCTAATGTTACTATCATCTAACAACGGTATAAAATATAAAGTAGAAAAAGATGTTTTCTGGGTTCAGTTTAGATGAACTTCAATCAACAGTATTTGTGGTACAATAACACGCCAAAAAAGAACATTGGCACGTACCCAGCAAAAATTACTGTTCCAATAAAGTGCTTACAATGGCAGTACGTGGAGCCAGGGAATAAACATGACAATACACATTGTTTTACAAGTATAGCCAGAAGATCTAAACATTGTACATTCACTAACTGTGCGTAGATGCTTATTTATGTGTAAACCCTTTGTGTGAATATTTTCGTGCAGAAGTAGTAATTTGTACATGATTAAAAGAATAACATTTATAACCTTGCTTTAGTGTTTTTTTAGGAAACATCAATTTTAATTTTCTAACATTTCCAAATATTGTAATAATCCAGTACGTTTTTGTGAGTTTTTATACGCAGCATTGTGTATATTATTATTATTATTATTATTGAATTATACTATTATTATTAATAATAATATTAACAAAAATTGCACTACTGTTTAAAGGTTTGGGGTCAGTAAAAAAAAAAAAGCCTCTGCTCTCCAAGGCTGGATTTATTTGATCAAAAATAAAGTAAAAACATTGTGGGAAAACTTACAATTCAAATAACTGTTTTCTATTTTAATATACTTCAAAATGTCATTTATTTCTGTGAAGGTTTAAATTTCATAATGTTTACTCCAGTCTTCAGTGTCACATGATCCTTCAGAAATCATTTCAATATGCTGATTTGGTGCTCAAAAAACATTTCTTATTATTACTGCTTAATGTTTTTCTGCAGTGATCTTTTTTTCAGGATTCTTGTCTTTACTTTCAATTTATTGCCTCCTTGCTGAATAAAAGTTCTTTTTTTAAATAAAAATCTTACTGACCCCAAATTTTTGATCTTTTGTATGCACATCATGGTTGAGAATGGCAAACATAACTTGTCCTTGTTACTTACTAACTGTGGACACACACTTTAAAATAATCCAGATTCATCAACATACCAACATATGAGGGTAAGAACAAATTTATGCTGATAAAGTCAATACACCCGGTCATTTTTGCAAGATACTCACAAGAATGGCAGAAAGTGATGCGACTTAACAAACTGTAAAGCACTGTTTACATGTAAATTGAAATTCCACCCGCAGAACTTACTATAGTAACTAACAACCAGAGGTTCAGCCTATCACCTCAAAACAGACTATTTAAACAATTAGACAATTTAGGAGGATTTAAAAATAAAAAATTAGACAACCGTGAAAAATAATAAAAAAGCGTTACATGTGTTTTAAGTGCTTTAACAAAAATACTAACTTTACCTTTGCGCTTTTTGTATTAAATAAAAATTCTGTCATTTACTCACCCTCATGGCATTCCAAACCCATAAGACTTTCATCCATTATTGAAACACAAAAGAAGATAACAGATTTCTGTCTCTCTGGTGTAAGTCCATTCCACCAAAACTCGTAAAAGTAATCTATATGAATTATGATCTATTGATGTGATCAATAGATGTTGATCGTGATCTATTTATATGATGAACAGATTTAAAGGATTAGTTCACTTTAAAATGAAAATTACCCCAAGCTTTAGTCACCCTCAAGCCATCCTAGGTGTATGTGACTTTCTTCTTTCTGATGAACACAGTCTGAGTTATATTAATAAATATCCTGATGCATCCAAGCTTTGTAATGGCACTGAATGGAACCAACAAGTATGAAGCTCAAGTACATCCATCCATTATAAACATACTCCACATGGCTCCGGGGGGTTAATAAAGGCCTTCTGAAGCGAATCGGTCTATTTGTGTAAGAACAATATCCATATTTAACACATTATAAAGAAAATATCTAGCTTTCACCAGGCCACCTTCCGTATTCAACTTTCGAAGAAAATGCTTACGCTACATCCTACATCCTACGCTTTCCGTATTCAAATTACGTAAAATGAGTTGAAAACAGAAGGCGGTCTGGCGAAAGCTAGATATTTTACTTTATAACTTGTTAAATATGGATATTTTTCTTACACAAATGCATCTCTTTGCTTCAGAAGGCCTTTATTAACCCCCGGAGCCACGTGGAGTATGTTTATAATAGATAGATGCACTTTCTTGAGCTTCATACTCATTGTTTCCCGTTCACTATCATCATAAAGTCACAAACCGACTCAAAAACAGTTTTTTTCCAATTGCTGTACAAGCTCTAAATGCCACCTAGCATAATGTTACATTACATATGCAAGAAAGTTTATTCAACATAAAGAATATATATTATTTATTACTTATTTACGTTTATTATTTGTATGTGGGTGCACTTAAATAACTAAATTTCGTTGTACAGCTGTACAGTGACAATAAAGATTTCTATTCTATTCTATTCTAAAGATAGGATGCATCAGGATATTTATTATATAACTCCGATTGAGTTCATCAGAAAGAAGAAAGTCATATACACCTAGGATGGTTGAGGGTGAGTAAAGCCTTGGGCTAATTTTCATTTTAAAGTGAACTAATCCTTTTAATTTAGTGTTTTATTCTCATTTAAACATTGATCAACACACATACATGGAGGTCATCAAATATGGTCAATGACAGCTCAAACTCGCTTGACGCACAAGAAACAATGAGGTTTATTCTTACGTGTCACACAAGCATGTTTGAGCTTCCACAATGAGTATGACAAATTTTTCATTTGTGGGTGAACTATCCCTTTCACAGGAACTAGTTGAAATTATTTCAATAGAACATGACTTCTATTGAACTCTGAACATTCCATGTAACATTCTTTTTCTCCGTCACTACTCCCGGCAATCTTCCAGTGGATGAGTTGCCAAATGTGTTAAGGGGAATGGAAATCATTCTGTATGTGTCGAGACAGTATGCTCACACACACACACACATACACACAGTCTCCCACTATGTAATGACGTTCAGTGTATTTAGTGACGCTGCTGGGCCGTGCTGTGGCGCTCCAGGACCTTATGGAATCCTGCCGTGTTGACTGGCTGGTTACCAAGCAACCTGAAGTCACACACGGTGGGCTTCATGAAGCATGTGTGTGCGGCCGTGAAGCATATGTGTATGTGCCTTTCGTACTCTAGAGCAGAGCCGTGTGACGCGGGTGCGGACACGTGATTTGTGCGAAAACATATTTGTGGGTACATATGCTTCAGTGTGGGCGCGAGATCTTGTGTGTATGTGTTTACATCAATCTGGATGGAACTGAGAGGGGGGCAGGTGGTCATGGAGAGTCTTGCGTAATGGGATCCACAGAGCACGAGGGCTGGAGAGAGTGTTGATGAGGGTGTCATCAAGTATTACCCCCCAACACACAGACACAGGCACATTTTCGACCCTTAGGGAAAGGACGTGCCAGACTGTGGAGCTCATTCATTGTGTAATCACTCGCAGACTCAATTACATGATGCCTCTTACTCATTCAGCATATAGAAATTGATACCATCAGTAATGAAGTCATTGGATGTAGTTTCTTTTTTCCAGTGTTGAATAAGTGATATGAGTTTACTTAATACTCTGTGTCTGTCTCGGTTTCATTAGTCTCAAGATTTTTCAGTATCGGCACAAAGTCTGGTCCACATTAGTGGCTAGATCTTTGACTAATACATAAAGTCTGGTCCACGTTACAGCTTGTAATGACCATAAAAAATCTACTTAGACAGGAAGAGATTGTCTCGCTGACATTATAATTTGACATACCATAGTTGTTTTTACATGCTTTGGGTTCTGAAATGGATTATACCATAATAATAGACTGGTGTGAAAAGTTAATTCGTCAGAGCAGCACTGACAAAATGTTTCCCTCACATTTTTGTAAAAATTTTAATTAAATCTTTTCATGTGACAACACTGAAGAAATGACACTTTGTTACAATGTAAAGTAGTCAGTAGACAGCTTGTATAACAGTGTAAATTTGCTGTCCCCTCAAAATAACTCAACACACAGCCATTAATGTCTAAACCGCTGGCCACAAAAGTTAGTACACCCCTAAGTGAAAATGTCCAAATTGTGCCCAATAAGCCATTTTCTCTCCCCGGTGTCATGTGACTCGTTAGTATTACAAGGTCTCAGGTGTGAATGGGGAGCAGGTTTGTTAAATTTGGTGTTATCGCTCTCACTCTCTCATACTGGTCACTGGAAGTTCAACATGGCACCTCATGGCAAAGAACTCTCTGAGGATCTGAAAAAAAGAATTGTTGCTCTACATAAAGATGGCGTAGGCTATAAGAAGATTGCCAAGACCCTGAAACTGAGCTGCAGCATGGTGGCCAAGACCATACAGGGGTTGAACAGAACAGGTTCCACTCAGAACAGGCCTTGCCATGCTCGACCAAAGAAGTTGACTGAATATGCTCAGCGTCATATCCACAGGTTGCGTTTGGAAAATAGACTTATGAGTGCTGCCAGCATTGCTGCAGAGGTTGAAGGGGTGAGGGGGTCAGCCTATCAGTGCTCAAACCATACATCGCATACTGCATCAAATTGGTCTGCATGGTTGTCATCCCAGAAGGAAGCCTCTTCTAAAGATGATGCACAAGAAAGCCCGCAAACAGTTTGCTGAAGACAAGCATATTAAGGACATGGATTACTGGAACCATGTCCTGTGGTAAACTTATTTGTTTCAGATGGTGTCAAAGCATGTGTGGCGGCAACCAGGCAAGGAGTAAAAAAGACAAGTGTGTCTTGCCTACAGTCAAGAATGGTGGTGGGAGTGTCATGGTCTGGGGCTGCATGAGTGCTGCCGGCACTGGGGAGCTACTGTTCATTGAGGGAACCATGAATGCCAACATGTACTATGACATACTGAAGCAGAGCATGATCCCCTCCCTTCTGAGCCTGGGCCGCAGGGCAGTATTCCAACATGATAATAACCCCAAACACACCTCCAATAAGGTGATGGACTGGCCAAGCATGTCTCCAGACCTAAACCCTATTGAGCATCTGTGGGGCATCCTCAAACGGAATGTGGAGGAGCGCAAGGTCTCTAACATTGACCAGCTCCATGATGTCGTCATGGAGGAGTGGAAGAGGACTCCAGTGGCAACCTGTGAAGCTCTGATGAACTCCATGCCCAAGAGGGTTAAGGCAGTGCTGAAAAATAATGGAGGCCACACAAAATATTGACACTTTGGGCCCAATTTGGACACTTTAATTTTCACTTAGGGGTGTGCTCACTTTTGTGGCCAGCGGTTTATACATTAATGGCTGTGTGTTGGACAGCAAATTTACACTGTCATACAAACTGTACACTCACTATTTTACATTGTAGCAAAGTGTCATTTCTTCAGCGTTGTCACATGAAAAGATATAATAAAAATATATACAAAAATGTGAGGGGTGTACTCACTTTTGTGAGATACTGTATATTTTATTGTAGCTTTATATGAATTAACGAAAACAAATTATAATAGTTTAAGTTTTAGTTAACAATAACAAACTGATTGTCAATTAATAAATTAAAAAATAAATTTATTGCTGAATTAAAGGGATAGATCACCCAAAAATTATAGTCCTGTCATCATTTACTCACCCTCATATCATTTCAAACCTCTATGACTTTCTTTCTTCTGTGAAGCACAAAAGAAGATATATTGAAGAATGTTTCAGTTGTTTTTGTCAATAATATGAAAGTCAGTGGGATCAAAAACATTAGACTTTCATTAAACATTGACTGATTTTTCAAAATATCTTCTTTTGAATTTAAGTGTCATGATGGGCAGATAAATCTGAAATAACTCAGTGAAGTGTGAATAATTCAGTTTGATCTTAATAGTATGAAACTTTAAAAACTTGGGAACTCAAGAAGGGCTGGGAACTAAACCCAGTTTTGTTTCTCAGTGGATGACTCATTAAAAACCTGTTTGTTTTTTTTTTTGTTTTTTTTATTGACTCCTAGAAACTGCAATTTGCCATTTTTATGTGCAAAATACATCAGACTGGCTTCTGAGCCTGCCTACTATTTCAATAACTTCTAAATGAAGTGCATTATGTCATAAGGTGTCATTTATATTTTGGATTATGTTATGGCTTGTTTATCTCAATGTTCAGTTATAACTTGTTGTGAGTAATTTGTTTGTATCTGGTAATTTAGGAGGACTACGAGGTGACACCCGATGAGAAGAGGAAGAGTCGAGGAGATGAGATCATCAAGAAATTTCTCACCAAGCAGGTGCGATTTGGTTTAACTTTACTGTGTGTGTGTGTGTTAATTTTGGACCTTGAATGTCCCAGTGGGCATCAGTAATCAGAGCATGTTGTTTCTCTGACAGTCCTCTGAGTGTGTGGATGTTGCTGAAGGTCTTGCTGAAAGTTGCAGAGAAAATCTAGAACTGAGTCCCTGCAAGGAGATCTTCAGTGACTGTCGCAAGTAAGACAAATGCAAATACACTTGTAAACACCTGGACTACTGTTGGTCTTAAATTAAGCACATTCAAATACTTTAACCTTGGCCCCAACCGTTCTTGTTACAGATATCTTGTGGTGTTTTTAGATTTGTATTAAAATGTTATTTATAATATAAAAGATTAAATATTATATAAATAAATACTTTTTTATATTAGTTTGTATACTTGCACTATGTGCTAAAGATATGTTCTTCGCTAGTGATGGGAAGTACACAACCATTGAGATGTTTCTTATGCTCACCAAGGCTGTATTTATTTGATCAAGAATACAACAAAAACAGAAATATTATGAAATACTATTACAAAATAACAGCATTTATTTTAAATAGAAATCTTTTTTAACATTGTAAATGTCTTTACTGTAACTTTAGATCAATTTATATGTGATAAATAAAACTATTAATTTCTTTGGGGGGAAAAATCTTACTGACCCTATAGGCTATGTAGTACATAGTAGGCATTGCCATAATTGGGACAGGTTGCAACAATAATTTGGGACAAAATTAGCCCAAAATCCACTGGAAATTGTATGCAGTCTGGACACCTTTCACACACTGTGCTATTTTCAACGTAAACCTAATATTGCATACTATATAGTAAAGACAGTATGCAGGATTAAGGGTTGTGTAGTTTTTCTGGAATATTGATCATTTAACACATTTTTGTCCCTAAAGGAGCAAGCAAACATTACTTCTGGAACCGTTGCATATTTTGTCTGTGGTCAACTGCACTAGCTGTGCGGCTTATTGTCTAACATTCTCCATGCTGTTTTAAATCTCACAGAGCTCTTCATGACTACTTAAGTAGTGCTCCATTCTCTGACTATCAGAACAGTATGTACTTCGACCGCTTCCTCCAATGGAAAATGCTGGAAAGGTTGGTTACACACTTTATCTCCTATTTCTCTGTCTGTTACCTTTTTAGTCTACTTAAATGCTGTGTATTTCATTCTTTTAGTTTGCTGAAGGAAGTTCTTTGCTCTGCTTAAACCAGACATCCTGCTTTTGTTTCATTTGTCTAAATCATATTCAGCTGTTATGGCAGTGCGGACGTTAATCCGTTTAAATTATTTGTTAGTGTAATTGTTAACAGCTCAACACATGAAAGCAAACAGTCATTTTTGGGTCATGAAACGTTCAAGTTACTCTGCAGCCTCCAAGTCTATGCTAGATATGAACTGAGTTGTTCAGCTCATATCTAGCGTAGACTTGGAGGCTGCAGAGTAACTTGAACGTTTACATTTAAGTGGCCCGTAAAAAAGTTATGAAAAATTTCCTTCTCACTTTTTCTGCAAACACAATTCTATGAAGGCTTTGTTTCACAGATGAGGTGGAAAATGTGTTTCTTATTGACTATGCTTTATAATTGTAATGTTGTGTATAACTTGTAATGTAGCTTGTGCTCCACCTAGTTTTATTAATGGATCTGAATGTTAAAATGTCAGTTTCCTGTCTGTGCTGGTTTGATATCAGATTTTGTGGTTTCATTTCCAGGCAGTCTATCACAAAAGACACATTTCGGCAGTATAGAGTTCTGGGGAAAGGAGGCTTTGGAGAGGTGAGGGTATTGTCATGACCTGCACACTGTGTCTGTACTAAATATTTCCTCATTTGCTCTCTATCAAAACCTAGCTAGCTACCTACCTAGACAGTATTTGTAGACATCACAAGTGTGCTCCTGACACAAAGGCTGTTTCAAATTTTTTTTTTTTTTCTTTTTTTTTTTTTTTTTTTTTTTTGGCCAAACAGTAAAGAAGCATGTATCCTCATCATAGATAAAGTAGTCCCAGAATGCACTGCAAAAAGCTTTGTGAAAGATGACAGATAGAACAAAAAGAATAGTTGATGAATATATTATTGTCTTCCACTTACCTTAGCAACATCAAATCAAACTTTTTTGGAATCAGTTTTGAGTCAAGTCACTTGTCTAACTCACATAAAAAGTGTTATTTGTGTGTAGAGTTGCTGCCTTTGAAGAGGTACAGTCAAATTAGTGACATTTTACAAAAAACATGATAGGGATGCATGATATATCGGCCACAATACCGGTAACAACCAATATATGTTCATTTTTAATGTTATCATTATCGACCCAATAAGAAAATTTGGCTGATATTTTCAAGCCAATAAATAATGGATTATTTCCTTCAGCTGAGGCACTTCAGATGCGCACTGATCGCAATGATGGTTTTGAATTGCTTGAAATATGATTGAAATCACTTTACAGAAAATGGTTAAATGCAACACGTACAGCACAAGTCTGTCATATAGGCTACATAAAATTATAACGTGAACATTATAATTGTGTGCTTGGTGAGACTTGTGTTTCTGTAAGCAGGATCTCAAAAATTATATAAAAATTTGCATTTAGATTTATCGGCCAATATATCGGTTATCAGCTTTCAAATATAAAGAATTATCAGTTATCTTATTGACCGAAATTTTCATATCAGTGCATCCCTAAAAAATGGTCTATTGTCAATAGTGTAGCAATGTATGAAGTCACTTTCAAACCAAGCAGCTTTCTGCTGATGAACGCAACGAATTTGCACGACCAACTTAAACACAAGCAAAACTTTTTAACCCTCAAAATCTTGCAGAGCAACCCTTTTTTTTTTTTTGATGTTTCGTTTCAGTTAAGATGCTATCTTGTAAGGGTGTGGTAACATTTAACTGTGTTTCACAAGCAAAATCCGGTCATTTCAAAAGGAATCTGTACGAGCAGAAATTTCTCATGAAGGTGATTAAATAACCTATGCAGTTTTCGCTCATGTTCAAGTTGGTCCTGCGAATTCACCACTTTGACCAACAGAAAGCTTTAAAAGTTTTAAAGTGACATGTGAGCTGTGCTACACTATTGACAATGGACAGCTCTCAATTTTTTTTTTTGGCTGCCAAACCTTAAAGTGTTAGTTCACCATAAAATGAAAATTCTTTGATTAATTACTCACCCTCCTGTCGTTCCAAACCTGTAAGACTTTCAATTATCTTCAGAACACAAATGAAGATATTTTTAATGAAATCTAAACAATTTCTGTCCCTCCATTGACAGCTATGCAACTACCACTTTGACGCTTCAAAAAGTTGTAAAACTAATCCATATGACTTGATCACTTTATGATGAAGAACATAGAATTTAGGCTTTTATTCCCATATTCCCATGTGTGCGTATATGTAGTGATAATATACGTCCATCCCTGCCTAGGTGTGTGCATGCCAGGTGAGAGCCACAGGTAAAATGTATGCCTGCAAAAAGCTTGAGAAGAAAAGGATAAAGAAGAGAAAGGGGGAGGCCATGGCTCTAAATGAGAAACAGATTCTGGAGAAGGTCAACAGCAGGTTTGTGGTAAGTGGAATCATTCATTTATCTGTTATCTTTCATCTCTTTTACTTTACTTTGGTCATGTTTA
Source organism: Megalobrama amblycephala (assembly GCF_018812025.1). NCBI lineage: Eukaryota > Metazoa > Chordata > Actinopteri > Cypriniformes > Xenocyprididae > Megalobrama > Megalobrama amblycephala. Next base: position 16,214,311 of record NC_063055.1, read on the forward strand.
CACCTGGTATAAACATCCATCTTGGGCGATCCAGTCACAAGTGGCCATGCAATAAAAGCTCAAATGCATATACCTCAGTCTCTGTCCAATTCTTTGTCCAATAAAGGCTTGCTAACAGCATGAATACTTATAAAAGGGGGAAAGAATGTATTTTTGAGTATCGGCATCCTCTTTTCTCTGACTCTCAGGTTAGTTTAGCGTACGCATATGAGACCAAAGATGCCCTGTGTCTGGTGCTGACCATAATGAACGGTGGTGATCTGAAGTTTCACATCTATAACATGGGAACCCCGGGCTTTGAGAAGGAGCGTGTGCAGTTCTATGGCGCCGAGATCTGCTGCGGTCTAGAACACCTGCACAGAGAGTCTATCGTCTACAGGTGAGCAGGAACCAATGTGTTACTATCCTCAAATGCATCCATCCTCAATGATAATGAAATTTTATGGTTGAGCCATTTTTATGTTGCTTTCTTTCACTCTAGGGATTTAAAACCAGAGAATATACTTTTAGATGATAATGGTAAGTCAAATCAATTTTTCATTCATTCAATGAGTTAAATATGGCATTACATTAAATTGGATTTGGTCTAGGGATGTACTGATCCCACTTTTTCTTCGTGTTACTGGCTGATACTTAGGGAAACTTGTTTCCGCCACTGGATAAAAAAATAAAAAGGTAATTGTGACTTTTTATCTAACAATATTGACTTTTTTTTTCTCACAATTCTGACTTTTTTCTCAGAATTGCATGATATAATCTCGCAGTTGCGTGTTATGAAGTCCTGAGTAAAAAAGTCAGTCTATTTTTCCTCAGAATTGGACTTGATAACTCGCAGCTGCGAGTTTATATCTCACTATTCTGACTTCTTTTCTCAGAATTGTGAGTTTATATCTCACAATTCAGAGGAAAAAAAGTCACAATTGAGAGTTTATATTCCAAAATTCTGTCTTCATAATTCCCAATTGTTTATATCTCGCAGTTGTGAGGGAAAAAAGTCAGAATTGTGAGATAAATTATCTTTTAAATTAATTTATTCTGTGGCGGAAACAAGCTTCCATCTGATAGCAAAGCTTGTTTTTTATCAATTCACACAAAAGCTTCAACTAAACATGACATCATTATAAAATACAGAAAATGATGCATACAAAAAATGTGTAGCATGTGTAACATGTTTATTTAAATAAAAGTAAATTAAAGTTTAATAAATTGTAAAATGCAACAATAAATCATTTTACATTTAACATTTTAGCATTTAGCGTTTTTTTTTTTTTTTTTTTTAATGGTTTGTTTGCTACCATTCCCTCTCTATCCCTACAGGTCATATCCGGATCTCAGACCTGGGGCTGGCCATTAAAGTGCCTGATGGAGAACAGATCCGTGGTCGAGTGGGGACTGTGGGCTACATGGGTAATGATCTTTAGCTGTATTGATTTATAAATGTATGAAATATTACAGCTTGTGTAAAATATTTATGATTTTGCTGTTGATTTAAAATTGAAGCAAAATAGCATCTATAATTTATAAATGAATCATAACTTTTTTTCTAATGTATTTTTTGCAATCAAATAAACAAGTATTAAATGTATTGATTCACAGTACCATTCGAAAATCGAAAGAAATTCATACTTTTCAATGGCAAGGATTCATTATATTGATCAGAAGTGACAGTAAAGACATTTATGATGTTACAAAAGATTTCTGTTTCAAATAAATGCTGTTCTTTTGAACTTTCTATTCATCAAAAAATCCTTGGAAAAAATTATCATGGTTTCAGCATTGCTAATAATAAGAAATATTTCTTGAACACCAAACAGCATATTAGAATGATTTCTGAAGGATCATGTGGCACTAAAGACTTTGTCATTACAGAATAAGTTATTACATTTTAAAATATATTACGGTAATATAGTAAACATTTATTTTATATTGTAATACAGTTTCACAATATTACTGTTTTTACTGTGGTTTTGACTTTTTTCAAAAACATGAAAAATCTTGAATTTTGAACACTAGTGTACATACCAAATATAATATAATAAAAACTGTTTTTAGCTGCACCACTCAGTCCTACTAGATATCTATTCATGACAATATGAAACATTTGAAATGTTTATTGATTGATGAACTCAAACTGTATTGATGGGACAGCTCCAGAGGTGATCAATAACGAGCGGTATAGCATGAGTCCGGACTGGTGGGGGTTGGGCTGTCTGATCTATGAGATGACCGCTGGCCGATCGCCTTTCCGCGCTCGCAAAGAGCGAGTGAAGAGGGAAGAAGTGGAGAAGAGGGTGCAGGAGGAGGAAGAGGAGTACAGCGACAAGTTTTCAGAAGACACCAAAGCCATCTGCAGGATGGTGAGGCCACACACACACACACACATGCATAAACATAAAAGAATGAAGTTTCTGTGCTGGTCAAAATCAAAGATGACACAGTAGAGTACAACTAAGAGCTTGTATCCAAAGCTACATTATCTCTTCAGTCAAACACGCCATAGAAGCTGATTAAGAGTCCATTGATTGAGCGCACAAAACTGGTCAAATTGAGTCCATTCTGTATGTTTGGCTCATTTTTCTGGCTGCTAGTGCATGTTTTCGCCTGGGAAAGAAGCTGATAATGAGCTCTCTGAGACCAGCTCAGTTCAGGATTGTTTAATACTCTAAATGTATTGTAAAGAACCTCAGCTGTCTTTTATTAGAGTTGTCATGCGACTGTCTTTCTGTTAATCTTAAAGGGACAGTTCACCCAAAAGTGAAAAATATGTCATTTACTTAGCCTCATGTTGCTTTAAACCAGATTTTACAAAAACATATTTTTAGGGATTTGAAAGTTAGCAGGTGCATTCATTTTGTGTATCGGTAGTTTATGAGCTGTTTACTGGGAAACTTTTTTTTAATACTTTTTATACTTTGTGTTCTCTTCGGAACACAAATTAAAATCCGATGGCTCAGTGAGGCCTCCATAACCAGCAATGACACTTCCTCTCTAAAGATCCAATAATGTACTAAAAACATATTTAAATCAGTTCATGTAGTTCATCATCAGTACAGTGGTTCAATATTAATATTATAAAGTGACGAGAATATTTTTGGTGCGCCAAAAAAGCAAAATAACAACTTATTTAGTGATTGCTGATTTCAAAACACTGCTTCAGGAAGCTTTGGAGCATAAATGAATCAGCGTGTCGAATCATGATTCGGATCGCGTGTCAAACCGCCAAACTGCTAAAATCATGTGACTTTGGCGCTCCGAACCGCTGAGTCGACACGCTGATTCATTATGCTCCGAAGCTTCCTGAAGCAGTGTTTTGAAATCAGCCATCACTAAATAAGTTGTTATTTTGCTTTTTTGGCGCACCAAAAATATTCTCGTCGCTTTATAATATTAATATTGAACCACTGTACTCACATGAACTGATTTAAATATGTTTTTAGTAACTTTATGGATCTTGAGAGAGGAAATGTCATTGCTCCCTATGTAGGCCTCACTGAGTCAACGGATTTCAACAAAAATATCTCAATTTGCGTTCCAAAGATTAACGAAGGTTTTACGGGTGTGGAACGGCATGAGGGTGAGTAATAAATGATAGAATTTTCATTTTTGGGTGAACTAACCCTTTAATAATACTTTAAGTTTAATCGGGGCAGCCACCGTTACACCATAAGATGATAATGAAATATTTGTAAAAAAAAATTTACATTCACCAAATTTGATAAAATTACTATTTTATTTTGCTTTATAAGACGTGTGTCCAGAGAATATCTTAACATTTGCTGTGGTACAATTATAATATAAAAGCCTACTTAATTTTTCTAACAATATTTTTACAATATCACATTTGAAATTTTACTTGCATAGTATAAATATTTTTAGTTGTTTAAAGAAATTAATTATTTTATTCAGCATGGAAGCGTTAATTTCATTGTAAAGTGACAGTAAAGACATTATAATGTTAAAATGATGGTAACACTTTAATTTAAGGTGACGTAGTTATACGTCTACTGCTGTCAAACGATTAATCGTGATTAATCGCCATCCAAATAAAAGCTTGTGTTTACATAATATGTGTGTACTGTGTGTAATTATGTGTATATAAATACATGCATCTATGTAAATTATATAAATATATATACAGTATATACATGCAAATTTCTTAAACACATGTAAACAAAAACTTTTATTTTGGATGCGATTCATTGTTTTACAGCACTCGTTACTACAAGAACTTACTATAGTAATAACAGTAAATTATGCATAGTTACAAACAAATGAATGTTCTTTAAAAGACATTTAAAAAATAAAAGCCTTGCAGACCCTAAAATTTTGAACGGTAGTGTAGCTGCTTTTAAATTTAAGAAGGGGATCCCTCAAAAGGGGGTCATTATATTTGGGGGTCCTTGGCAAAAAAAAAAAAAAAAAGCTTAAAATCTTCTCAGTTAACTGACTCTGACCCAATTAAAGTTTTTTAAGAAGCTAAAGCACACATTTGATTTAGGTTTTGCATGAAGACCAACAGTTGGCCTTCTGCTGAAACTCATTTAAATGACTTAAAAATGGCTCATATCATATGGAGTACTTGTTATTCACACTATGCTTAATCTGGTATGGAAAATGCAGCATTACTATTTTGTGTTCCATGGAAGAATGAAAGTCAAATTTTCTATATATTGTAATCATTGTGTTCACAACTTGTAATAATTACTTTAATGAGCTTGTTTCTGCCTCAAATTAATACCTGTAGGCTAACAGGATGATTTGTATTATCTTAGAACTGTAAATTTCTGAAATATGAAAATGACTTGGACACAGTAACCTCTGATAACAGATTACTCTAAATTATAATGTAGACACATGCATTTTCTGTAAAGCTGCTTTGAAACAATATGTACTGTATTGTGAAAAGTATTATACAAACAAATATGAATTGAATTGAACTGGATTTGAGAATGACATGAAGATAAGTAAATGATGATGATTTTCAGGTGAACCATCCTTTTAACTGACTTTAATTTGAAATTCTATGTTGCGTCATGCAAATGGCCTCCACATTTGAGCTCATAAAACTTCCCAGCCTAACACGTTCCTTTGTGCGGTTTTGTGATGTCTGGTTTGTGATTGCTGACCCTAGTTTTAGGATGTTTGCTCCATTTAAATGTCTTCATTTGGCACACAAGCTCTTTTTCCTAGTGTTTCGAAGCCATTGACCAGCTTCGCCTCTCAAATTCCACTCTTGAAGAATGTACAAACCTGTGTTCCTAATGTCTGGCTGGCTGCTCTCCGCTTCTTGTCCCACAGCTGTTAGCCAAAGATCCCAAGCAGAGGCTCGGCTGCCAGGCGGATGGAGCTGCTGGAGTCAAAGCCCACCCATTCTTTAAGAACATCAACTTCAAGAGGCTAGAGGCCGGCATTCTGGAACCTTCCTTTGTGCCTGATGTGAGTTTCTGTTCTCATGAAGTTGATGTTAACACTGTAAAGCCTGACAAATTAAATAATAGTCAGAAAAATAATTTTTTTTTTAATGGAACAGTTTATTGAACCTTGAGAAAAAAAAAACATATTTGAAACATCAGGCTTTTATGGCTCATATAGTATAGCAGGAAATGGAGCTCATACTTGGAGGTAAAAACACCTGAATTTTATTAAGAAGCTCAGACTTATCAAAAATGCAATTTAGTGCAGTTGCTCATATTTATGTGGCCAAAATGTAAGATGAAACTCTGATAGCTTGTGATGAAAATCAGTGCATAAACATTATAAGAGTATAGCAGACAACTTGTATAAAATACATACAAATATCAGTTGTCACTCTATATCGCTCAGTAATTTGTCTTAGTCAGATGGTATTCAAATGCCTTGTTTTATGATAAAAACTGTAGTTGTTGAGGGAACATATGATGCAGTGCAATACAATGATGATTGAGAGATGTTCTACAAACCTGATTCCAAAAAAGTTGGGACACTGTACAAATTATGAATAAAAACAGAATGCAATGATGTGGAAGTTTCAAATTTCAATATTTTATTCAGAATACAACATAGATGACATATCAAATGTTTAAACTGAGAAAATGTATAATTTTAAGGGAAAAATAAGTTGATTTTGAATTTCATGGCATCAACACATCTCAAAAAAGTTGGGATAAGGCCATGTTGACCACTGTGTGGCATCCTCTCTTCTTTTTATAACAGTCTGCAAACGTCTGGGGACTGAGGAGACAAGTTGCTCAAGTTTAGGAATAGGAATGTTGTCCCATTCTTGTGTAATACAGGCTTCTAGTTGCTCAACTGTCTTAGGTCTTCTTTGTCGCATCTTCCTCATTATGATGCACCAAATGTTTTCTATGGGTGAAAGATCTGGACTGCAGGCTGGCCATTTCAGTACCCGGATCCTTCTTCTATGCAGCCATGATGTTGTAATTGATGCAGTATGTGGTCTGGCATTGTCATCTTGGAAAATGCAAGGTCTTCCCTGAAAGAGACGACGTCTGGATGGGAGCATATGTTGTTCTAGAACTTGGATATACCTTTCAGCATTGATGGTGCCTTTCCAGATGTGTAAGCTGCCCATGCCACATGCACTCATGCAACTCCATACCATCAGAGATGCAGGCTTCTGAACTGAGTGCTGATAACAACTTGGGTTGTCCTTGTCCTCTTTAGTCCGGATGACATGGCGTCCCAGTTTTCCAAAAAGAACTTTTGATTCGTCTGACCACAGAACAGAACAGTTTTCCACATTGCCACAGTCCATTTTAAATGAGCCTTGGCCCAGAGAAAATGTCTGTGCTTCTGGATCATGTTTAGATTTGGCTTCTTTTTTGACCTATAGAGTTTTTTCTGGAAGTATTCCTGAGCCCATGTTGTGATTTCCATTACAGTAGCGAATGTGATGCAGTGCGTCTAAGGGCCCGAAGATCACTGGCATCCAGTATGGTTTTCCGGCCTTGACCCTTACGCACAGAGATTGTTCCAGATTCTCTGAATCTTTGGATGATATCATGCACTATAGATGATGATAACTTCAAACTCTTTGCGATTTTTCTCTGAGAAACTCCTTTCTGATATTGCTGCACTATTTTTCGCCGCAGCATTGGGGGAATGCTTGACTTCTGAGAGACACTGCCATTCTGAGAGGTTGTTCCTTTATATGTACATTTAACTTTTCCGGCATCTTACTGCTACCTGTCCCAACTTTTTTGGAATGTGTAGCTCTCATGAAATCCAAAATGAGCCAATATTTGGCATGACATTTCAAAATGTCTCACTTTCAACATTTGATATGTTATCTATATTCTATTGTGAATAAAATATAATTTTATGAGATTTGTAAATTATTGCATTCCTTTTTTATTCACAATTTGTACAGTGTCCCAACTTTTTTGGAATCGGGTTTGTAATAAACCTTCCTCAAAATCTGTATCATATTTGATACTCACATTTTAACATGATTTTTCTAAAACATGATGTATGGATAATCAAGTAAACCAATCAAGAGTTCATCTTGAAATATTACCAACAATATAAAAGTTATTCTTACGTTTACATTTAAAAATCAGTAGTACGACACGTGTACCACAAGCTGAAGGGGAACGTTTTTATAATTATTCTACTTTTTTACTCACAAAAAACAGTTTAGACTGTCAATCAGATGACAGAAAGCATGTTGTAGATTGTGTATAACACGTTTTGATCAAAATTTGAGTATGGTTGAATTCCCTTATTACTCTGTTTTTTTATTTTTGTTTCCATTCTTTGCTAATTTCATAGCCCAGGGCGGTCTACTGTAAAGATGTTCTGGACATTGAGCAGTTCTCCACCGTTAAGGGTGTCAACCTGGACCAAACAGACAATGATTTCTACTCCAAGTTTGCCACTGGCAGTGTCTCCATCCCATGGCAAAATGAGGTATGAAGCTGCTAAAATCCCCTGCTGCCAATGTAATGCCATATGGCAACTTTTTTTCCGATAACACGATAATGAATCATTCAGCCTGGCATCATCTTTAACATTCCATTTGGCACAGTAATGAACAAGAAAAAATTAAAAAGGTCGCTGACCCTTAGTTGTACAGGTGTTAATAGTGTTTATAGCTGGTTATAGTGTATATTAGCATGATTGGAAGGCTGCATAATTCAATTCAATTTATTTATATAGCACAGTTGTGACCCAGGACCACAAAACCAGTCATAAGTTGCACGGGTATATTTGTAGCAATACCCAACAATACATTGTATGGGTCAAAATTGTCGATTTTTCTTTTATGCAAAAAATCATTTTATATTAAGTAAAGATCATGATCCATGAAGATATTTTGTAAATTTCCTACTGTAAATATATCAAAAATGTATTTTTATGAGTGGATGTGCATTGCTAAGGATGATTTTCTCAATATTTGAATTTTTTTGCACCCTCAGATTCCAGATTTTCAAATAGTTGCATCTCGACCAAATATTGTCCTATCCTAACAAACCATCAATGGAAAGCTTATTTATTCAGCTTTCAGATGATGTATAAATCTCAATTTCAAAAAATTTACCCTTATGACTGGTTTTGTGGTCCAGGGTCACAATTAAAAACAACTGCCATTGACCAATGTGCTGTACAAAAATTAATAACCATTAGATAAAATTCAGACAAAGACAAAGCCACGAGTAAACAACAAAACATAGATTTAAACATAAAGATTTAACTCAAAGAGTTAACTCAAAGCCAGATCAAATAAAAATTATTTATAAATTTATAAATTTAAAAATAGATAATGTTGGAGCAGTTCTGATTGACTAATCAGCATCCAGAACTATAATTATCCATTCTGTAAAGATGTTAAGAAAGGATTATTTGACCTTCTCATCATCATTTCTCTCTTTTTGATTATCTGTATCTGTCTGTCTCTTGCTATTTTGTCTGTTTTCTGTCCTTCCTTTTATTATATTCTTTTTCCCTGCTGCAGATGATCGAGACAGAGTGCTTCAGCGACCTTAATGTATTCGGGCCTCAGGGGACACGGCCCCCTGACCTGGATTGGAACCAGCCTCCCGAGCCGCCTCGGCGTAGCCTGCTGGACAGGATCTTTAGGAGACATGTGAGGATCCCCTCCACCTCCACCACAGAGGAACACCCCAGAGAACACAATAGTTAACTACAGACCAGGTCAAACACCCCATCAGGACACCACACGCTCACACATGTAGAGCAGATCAGCAACAATCAGGAAGCATTGTACCCAGGGGCCAAAAATAACTTTGCCACATTAATTTAGAAAATGTCATGTTTTTTTGTTTTTGTTTTTGTTTTGTTTTTACACAGGAATTCACTTGATAAATTTCAAAAAAATTACTTATTTGATTAGTGACTTACAGAGAGTGCAGATTTTTTTTTTTTTATGTTTCTTCTTCATTGTACATTAAAATGTTTCTTTGTTTTATGTTTTTCAGAATCCTAAAAGTTTCTTTTTATTTCCAGGTTTAAATTAGATTTTGAATCATATATTTTCAGTTATTTCTTAAATTTAACTTAATTTCATATCAGCCATAAAGCTGTATTTGACATTAATCTTAATAATAATATATATCTAAATGAGACAATATCAACATTGAAATATATAGATGTTAAACTGCAAACATTAAGACACATGTTCATATTTTTATTTTGTTATTTTACTACGAGAAATACATACACTACTCAAAAAGTTGCATTCTGCATATATTATTACAGCTTAAAAGTAGTGTTCTATTTTAATATAATTTAAAATGTAATTTATTCTTGTGATGGCAAAGCTGATTTTTCAGCAGCCATTATTTTTTATCAAATTACAGTCTTTTCTAAATAAAAGTATGAATTTCTTTTTTATACATTGTGCTGACCCCAAACATTTGAATGGTAGCGTATGCGTTTTGTAAATAAACTACAAAATAACTAGGCGGCCTAGATATCTAATCACAATTTGTCAAAAGCAATGCATTGTTACTTTTGCATTGTAGATCTCTGCATGTGTTACATTCTACACATGCAGAGATCTATGTTGCGAGGCATTACCCACATTCTGATATTTTGCCTACAAATAAACAAGTCCAACTGGACTGAACTAAAGCACGCACATTTATTTTCATTTAGCACCTATTTCTGGAGAAAAATGGGGAAGAGAGAATTTTTCAATCGTTTCGGGGAAAAATATTTGGTTAAGTAACGTGCCTTACCCCCAACGCTGCTGGCGAGTGTTAATTTTGGACCCTGATTGTACTTGTCTATATGTGAGAGAGAATTTCTAAATCATAACTAACATGAATTATTTCTATCTGTCATTGTCTCTCATCCTTCAGCATCCAGAGGTGACCATCGCTCAAAGCCGGGTCTCGTCTTCCAGTGTCAACTCTGTTGACTCCATGTCAAACTCTGCCCCCTAGTGGACAGATCGCTGCTGGACTGCAGGGAACAAAAGCGAGTGAGCGATAAAGAGAGGAAAGAATACGAGTGAAGAACTCCTCCTGCCCTTTAAAGACCAGTCGACAGAGCGTGGAAGAGTCTGTTTTCCTTGCCTTGGCCCTCACTACCCATCCACGGCCCGCTGAGAGGACAGGAGAAAAAACAAACTCCTGTTTAAAGACCTTTATTTATCCGTTTTGTGACCGAAAGGAGAACATTTATTCCTTCACCTCACGCTCCCTCAGGATTGCTGGAACAGTAAAGAGCCACTGACAATGACAGAATATTAACTCATATTATTCAGGGGATTTTATCGACAAAGAGAGGCCTCCACAGGGAATGGGAAGGGGGCTTTTTAAATGTTCTTTTGCAAAGGAAAGCTAATATAGTGAACTTAAGAGACTACACACTCACTCACAAACACACGCACACTCTCGATTCCTCCTCCATCCCTCTCTCGCTATACCTACCTATCTACCCCTTTTTTCTTTCCGTCTACATGTAACACCTCCAACCTCAACCCAAAATGTGCATTGCCTTGCATTCTCTCAGGCCAAAGAGCTTATTACAGGAAGACACGTATTTGAGTAACCGTTGCCATATTTCGCTGCAGAGAGTGACGAAAGGCCTAAAAGCACAAGGAAATAGGAGCTCATTTTAGCTGTATACGTTTTCCTTCCCTGTCATCTGCAAATTATGTGAAATCACTGAAAAACAAACTCAATTTGGCAGCTTCAGCCTCTTCCAGTCCACTTAAGACCAGCGTCCGTTTTCTAAAATCTCATCTGCTCCATTTGTCGGACACTACGTGGTCTACAAACATAAGCTAAAAGTATCTCTGTATGATCAGTTTCTTTGTGCGTAAAGGCCATTGACCATAGTGAAAGGCGGAGCCATCTCAGTGGACGTGGTCTTTGGGTTGGTAGGCCACCTACCAGCAGACACATAGCCAATCACAGCACAATAAATCAGTCAGGGAGTACTTCTCATCTCATCACATTATTCATAAGTGGCTCATTTACCCGATTTACAGAAAATATATGATAAAAGGTGATTAATTCAGCTTTCATAGGCAATTTGGCATTGAATCAGAGGATGTTGCTGGACTCTTCAATCTGAGCTACTGTGAGATTTTGCTGATGTGGAAAAGAGTTTAAAAATGTGCTAAATTTGTATCACGGCAGCTCCAAGGGGAGACGGAATTGACCATGTAATAATAATACATCTACAGTACACAGTCAAGCGTTTTCACTTTTTAGGACAACAAAACAGTTTTCTTCCAGATTCCGTATGTAAATATGCCTTCATTTAATCAGATTTCAACCACTAATAGACTGAAACTGGCACCACTTCACTTCAGCCTTTATGCACACACACAATACACCAGACTCATGAAGTTTCATACCTCAGCAGATGTTTTCTCATACTTATGCAGTTTCCATTCAGATGCCAATTGGTAGAAAGACATTTCATTCATCTTCCCCAACTGTAAATGTACTCATTTAAAAAGTGTCCAGGATTTCAGTTGTATAGACATCATGGGAATCCAGAACACACTGGCCTAAAAATACATTTATATCCCATGCATAGAGAATACATGATAGTTTTGTAGTGTTCAAATGTTTCTTTAAATAAATGGATAGTTTATCAGTAACCAAATGGAGCGACTCAAGAAGGAACAGAATATGAATCTCGACCTCATAATCTTGCATTTACAATACCATTCCAAGGGTTTTTTTATGCCTCAAAGTTCAATAGCGAATCTCAAGACAAATCAAGTGTATTAAAATGACGACTTGAAGCTATTTCACGAGTACGTATGCTAAGTGCCATGTCATTTCCAATCATTAAACTGATGTGTGTTTACCAAATTATGGATCAGTTATGCCATTAATTTACCATGCTAGAAATTTCATCTGAAGGGTTTAAAATGAAAAAAAGTGTATACTTAGTGCAGGTTCTAACATTTCAAACTTCTTCTCGTCTGAAATGTGTGTAATAACTGGTTATTGCACTGTATTATGACATGTTACATAAATTGCACTGCACTCTGCATGGTCAATCAACTATTCATCGAGCGGGACCAATGTGTCTGTTAACGCTTTAGGGGTCTGATCTCTGTGTATACTAGTGCCATGCTGTTGTTCATTGTGGTGACACTTTATACGCCACATAGTTGTGATGATTCATGGTCACTTTCATGTGAAATTCAGAAAAGATTCATGTTAATGCATTTCTCCTATTTTTAAAAATTGTGACCAATGTTGATTTGGAAGTACTTTATTTACCATTACAGGGAATATTCATCACTTTTGCCACTTGTGTATCTAAATTGGGTTAGTTATTATAAAACTTGATTAACATGATACTCCAGCAACTGAGAGTCGTGTTACTGACTTTACAGTGATTTTGAATCAGACTTTTCCCCAAATATGCATAGATAAAGTGCATATTATTTTTGTATTAGTTCATTAAGTGTTTCTTGCACTCTTTATCATTAAGAGGGACTGATGTAAACTGATATTATGTTATATCAGCAAGTAGATGTTGATTTGGTCTATGGAAACATAAGGGAAAGGTTTGCCACTTTTTTAATTTTATTTAGAGTTTTCTAAATGGACGGGAAAGCTTTGAGTCACAGTAAATTATTTCTGTAATTTAAACAAAAGGGTTGTAAATTGAAGGCCTGATGGTTTAAACTTCAAACCTATAGGTTTATATTTCTACAGTATCCTCTGAAGTAATTTAACAGCTGTGAAGTTTAGAAAAATGAACCTTTCCTCAGACTAGGAGTTAATGCTTTGCTTATGTATACTTTCTGTTTGTCCTCCATACAACAATGTGACGAATGAACTGGTGGTGACGTGTAATTGCTGCATAAAAGGGAACTTTGCCTTTAAAACAATGACCAAACTAAAAGGGAACTGAAGTGATGTTTATTTGGAGAGTAAAAACTAGAGAAATTAGAGAAGACAAGATTTTGAGGACATGGCTCCTTTTGGATTCATTTTTTGTATAAGTCATGAAGTGAGTTTTAATTACATTCTAGAGAAAAAAAAAACCCAATGAAGTGCCTCCTTTTTAGTAGTCTAGTCCAGGTTAGTGCCCATGATACGGTTTGCACTTTGTGTGTCACTTCAGTCATTCACACAATGTAAACATGCACACGCACAAACACACACACACACACACATTTTAAAGAGAGGTGTTGTACTACGCTGACTGCATGTGAAGCCAAACCTGACAGTCCTTCTGAATAAAACCTGTGCTGGCCTGAACATAACTGTGTAGTTCTTTTAGAAATGTGAATGTGTTTGTATTATGATAACATACGTGATTATCATGAACGATAAATAAACATAAAACTGAATAATAAATGGAAAGGAAAACTGAATTATTTTGGTTTAAATGGTTTTACTTTATGTTAGGAATGTCAATTTAAATTAATAGATAATATAAAAAATATTTTAGATGAGATAATATAAAAATATCTATAATATATAATATTTGAGATAATATAAAAATATTTTATAACTAAAAAATTAAATAAAATAAAAAATTAATAATTGTACTTTATATAATTTAATTTATACATTGAGTTCTGTAAAAACAGTAATATTGTGAAATAGTATTACAATTTAAAACAGTTTTAACATTTTAAAATGTGTCACATGATCCTTCAGAAATCATTCTAATATGCTGATTTGGTGTCCAAGAAACATTTCTTATTTTTATCAGCGTTTTTTGTGGAAACCCAGATAAATAAAAGTATTATTGTAATTTATTTCAAAAAGAAAAATGTTTTAGTGTAAAAAAGCACTTTTTGTTGTGTCAATTCAATGCTTTACTTATATGCTACAATAATGTCTTTTTTCACAGGAAATATTGATAAAATATAAGTAATTTGATTTTAAAAAATGTCATCATGTAGTTAATTTAATTCAAGTTTGTAATCCATTGACAGTCATTGAATCATTCACTCTACCAATTTGTTAAAAACACTGAATCATTCTGGAACAAAACAAGTAACTGCATAGGGTAAATTCAGGTGTCCCATTGGCGTGACATTTTCAAGTGTCCCAATTTACTTGAATTCACCTGAGTAGGTACATTTCATAAAGACCTGTGGCTTTGTTTATAAATATTTTAGTTGGTGAAGTAAAAATAGATCAATAGTTGCCACTGTTACAGTGCAATACATGTACAGTTGAAATCTACAGCATTCATATTTCTTTAATATGACTGTTTAAGTTCAATGTTGAGTGCATGATTCAATTCAGCTCCAAGAGGAGTCAGAATTGACCATTTAATAATACTTCTATTGTACACAGTCAAGCCTTTTCCCTTTTTAGGACAACAAAACAGTTTTCAGGTTTCATTTATATCCCATGCATAGAGAATACATGATTTTTTTTATGAGTTTTTTAGTGTTCAAATGTTTCTTTAAATAAATGGATAGTTAGTCAGTAACCAATCAGTAACCATATTAAAATAATGACTTGAAGCTATTTCATGAGTACGTAAGTTTGTAATCCATTGACAGCCATGGTTTGCACCTGTTCCCGCTTCATTTCAACAGTCTGAGGCTGTTCCACATCTCCTGATTAGAAGTTTGTCTGATAAAGGTTAAGGCCTGAAGTATAAATTACTTTGAAGGACGCAGGGTTGTGGGTTAAGGTAGTTTCACTCATAAAGCCACTTTCCCCCACAACATATTGCTTAAATGTTCTTGAACAAGTTGATTTTACATCAAGCTAAAAACCAACGAGTCATTAAACCAATATTTTCATAGAACTAGGAAAGTTTCCATTGCCGTTGTGTCCAAGGCTGTCAGCCCGGCCTCTTAATGTTGTCATTGATGGAGAATTGATTTGTTGCAGCTTTGATGTGAGTTTATATATCACAGCGTGTAATAAGATGTAACCTGGATTTGCAGAATATGGTATTGTTGAAAGGTAACATTAAAAGTGGCCACTCAGCTTTATTTTTGGAGAAGCCACTAATTACCTCATTTTTTGGGATGCCACCAAGTAATGATGTCATTTTATTTGACCCCTTGGACTTATGATGATGATGATGATGATGATTTTGTCACATTATAAACTTGACCTCTTGAACTAAATCTGTAATGAAACCAGGCAAGCAAGTCATGTGTGACATTTTGAGAGTTTCCGGCTTATCAAATGTGAAAATATATCTGTATATAAGTTTAGTTGTACTGTACTGTTTGTTGTGACTCGAAAAAGGAAGAAAAAAAGACATAAGTGAAAACAGTACTAACCAGTGTTCTGTGTGGGTAGTTTTCAGGCACTAGCCGTTATCTGTAACAATATGTTTATAGTGGTAACAGATAGGCCGTCATGTTCACTGCACATCCTTGACACACATGGTCGCCCCCGTGCGTTGAGTGATGGTGCTGTTTTATCTGCGAGGTGACGAGAATGTGACCTTGTCTGATGGGGCTATAAAGGGGCCAAAGCATCCAACTGTTCTTCAGATTCCACTTCTAACTCACCGTGCCTGCATTTCATTTATCAGTAAAGAAAATTTTATAATGTTGCCTGCAACGTTCAAACTGTGTGCTGGCATTTCCTACAGGCACATGAGAAACATGACAGGTAAGAAGCTGTTTTATATATCAATGCTTTCTGAAATATATTTTTTATAATAATAATAAATAATAATTCAAGTTTATTAAGGGACCAACTTTACAATTTATGTCAAGATTTGGCTTTTCAACAAAATATATTGATCCAGGAACATGTCTTACTTGGCAAAATCACCGACCATATACATATCTTAAAAAAAAAAAAAAAACTTTTTTCAATCAGGTCTGAGGAAGAATGCAATGGTTGCAATCCATCATGAGCTGAACAAGCTTTCTGGACCTGGACCTAGTGCTTGGATTAACCACATCCGAAGAAGGAGCTCCCTGCTCAGTAAGAGAAATTCCACACACCTTGAACATTCATATTAAAGAAATATGGATGCTGTAGACTTCAACTGTACATGTAATAGCTAATAATAATAATAGCCAACTAAATTCTCGAAATGATTTACTCAGTTATTGTCCTGTTTAACTGTCTGTTCAATATACTGTATCATTTAAGGCTTAAGCAATATTACAGGAGCAATAGTGCTGTTGTTTTGAATATTAGTGAGTGTGAATTACTCATAAAAACAATCACTTGTTTTGTTCTTGAATGAATATATGTTTTTAATCAGAGTGAATAATTCAATGACGTACATAAAGACAGTCCCTGCATCTGAAATCACATACTACCCTATATAGTACAGTAGGTGAAAAAAAAAGTAGTATGTCCGAATCCATAGTATTCATAGTGGGTGAAAAGTACCCAGATGACCTACTACATTTGGTGCGATTATGAAGTGTGTATCTGATGGACTCTTTACTGTTCCATATTGCCACGGCAGAGGAGATATAAATGGCAGTGAAGCAACACAATGGATATCATAGGTCACATGACAATGACAACATTGCGGATGTACAGTAGTATGTCTTGATTTCATTCATACTACACACATTCATACTATATAGAATGTACTTCTTTAACGGTAAAGTAAGTTCTTTATCAAATGTACCCTCTCAAGTAAATTGGGACACTTGAAAATGTCACGCTAATGGGACACCTGAATTCAACCTATGTGATTTTGGATGAGGTTACTTGTTTTGTTCCCAAATGATTCAGTGTTTTTAATGAATTGGTTGAGTAAATGATTCAATGACTCACTCATAATGACATAATGATAATGAGTCTCTGAATCCAAATCCGACTTCCCTATGTAGTAGGCGAAAAACAGTATGTGAAAAGAGTTGTATGTTTGAATTACACCTACTACTACCAACGGGATTCTGAAGTGCACATGTGCATTACTTGTTTCCTGAATGATTCAGTGTTTTTGAATGAATGATTCAGTAACATATGAAGACACTTATTGCCACTTACTGCCATAACAATGTAATTTGCAGAAAGGGTCAATGAAAATTCTCCACCATTTTCATGCACATTTTCTACAGAAATCTAGTATGTATTTGTTTTTTCTTTATGGAGATGATCACATTTATGTGTGTGTTTCTTTGCATAGGCAGTCGGATTGCAGAGGAGACGTACAGTGAAGCTGAGCAGTGCTATGTGCAGCAGGGACAAGAAGCTCTGCAGAAGTCTATCAGCATCCTCAGTGACCAGGATGGCTGGCAAACTGAGATTGAGACTGTAATTTCATCATTCATTCTGATTAGGCCATGTATACATGCATATTTTATTATAAAGTTTTACACTGCACTTTGGTGTCCCAGGCCTTTAGAGGCAAAACCCTTTTTTTATTCATATATACTATAACAATAGTAATGAAAAGTTTTTTAATGTGGGCTTTTCTCTCTCAGGTCAGTGGGGATAAGGTGATGAGTAAAGTATTACCGGACATTGGGAAGGTTTTTAAGTTGGAAGTAATGCTGGAACAGCAAACAGATGACCTTTATGAAGAGCTTGTGGATAACATGGAACAAATGGGGGAGTGGAATCCCAATGTCAAACAAGTCAAGGTGGGTAGAAATAGATCTACAGACTGCCAGCTTCCTATGCTGCAGGCCTGTGTGCATTTTTAGTCACTGCACTTTTGAAGGACTGCCTTCTCATATCTTATTCATAGGCCTCCATAACAATGTAACAAAACATACAGCTACAGTTGCCTAGAGATATTTGGTATTCAGTACAGTTTTGGTCCCTCTCAGATTCTTCAGAAGATCGGTCAGGATACTATGATCACACATGAGATTTCAGGTGAAACACCTGGAAATGTAGTGGGCCCACGAGATTTTGTAAGTGTCCGCTGTGCCAAGCGCAGGGGATCTACATGCTTTCTTGCTGGGATGTCCACTCAGCACCCTGGAATGCCTGAAAAGAAAGGATTTGTGAGGTAAGTGAAAATTTGAATCACTCCCCCTACCCCTACCAAATAACAAACAAGCAAACAAAAATTCAAACCTCTTGCAATGTATTCAATTTACAAAATGTCTTATTTTTTGAGGGCTGAGAATGGACCCACCTGTATTGTGATGCGACCAAGTGCAGATGATCCCAATAAGACAAAGTTTACCTGGTTGCTTAGTTTAGACCTTAAGGTAAGTCAGTTGCCCTCTCAGTTAAAAAGTGACATATGCAATGTCTTGGATGTTAAATACTTTCTCGTATTCCAGTTTAATATTTATAAGAAAGCCGTTACTAGACTGATTCCCCTGAAAAGTTGCACTGTTGTTGCAATCAAAACATTGCTCTGTTTGTTTGAGCCCATTAATTCACCCAATAGCATGCGTTTGAGGTGGGACTATCTCTTTCTCAACCAGTAGGGGGAGTTTTCAAGAAGCATTATTTTTTCAGTTTTATTGGGTGTTTCTGGTGGCTTTAAAAATGACACAGTTTACCTTTTAAAGCAGCTTTGAAATTAAATAATAATTGAGAGTTAATGCTTGTAATGATCTTTAATAAGGAAGATAAGAAAAGTCACTCTCAGTATACTGTAGTATCACACTATACTAAATATGCTTAATGAGTGTTCTAATGTCTAGTTTGTCCCTGTTCTCCAGGGTTGGATCCCAAAAACTGTCATCAACCGGGTACTTTCTCAAACCCAGGTGGATTTCGCAAATCACCTCAGGCACAGAATGGCATCCAATGGTAGTGTGGAAGCAGCCATTGCCTGCTGACGTCTACATTTATACCCTATAAAAACACAGATGTCATAACACAAGCAGACTCTTTTCAGGGTCAAGCTCATCCTACCCAAAGCTGTCACACCCATTCCAGCCCACACTTGTAAACATTTCACACAGATGCAGAAGTTAAATTGTCCATCGAAGCAATATGCTGCTCTTTGCTGTTCAAGCCACACCATTTTAAATGTTTTCACATGCACAGAACTATAATAACTAAAACATTTATGCTGTAGGTTACTGGATCATTGTAATGGAGGTTTAGTAAGTTTTGATTTTAAACTGATGGTAAATTCAGTTGACTTCCTCTGTCACCTTCATTTTGTGGCTTTAACTTCCTTTTATTCACTCAAATACTTCTGCAGAACACCACTTACTATTTTTGGGTTAATTATTTCCTGTTTTATCATTTTTTGTGTAAAAAAAAAAAGTATTTATTTTAAGTTAATATAATTATTGCATCACCCTGGAAAAGGATGTCTGCTAAAAGAATGTTCATTAAAACAATTAAAACGACAAACTACAGTATCAGTCTTTTTTTTGTTCAAAAGGGTCAAAACACAAGAGGAGCACAAATTATGACCGAAGCCTCAATTTGCAGACTGCGTAAGGAAATACAGGAAATAGCTTCATCAGCATACTTTGGCAGGCCACTCAGCCAGTTACATAAACAACATTTTGAGTCAGTTATGCCCATTAGCGTCTCAACGATGTTCAAGCAAGCTGCCCCCGGAAAGGGAATGTGAATCGTATTACAGCCAGAAATTCAGTCCATAAAAATGTCTTGTCGTCTGGACTGGATTAGCATGGTCTTGCCAAAGCAAGGAGGTGTTTGGTCATTCGCATGTGTTTTAGGAACTTCTCGGCTCCTTGAAGGTTTGTTTGAGCCAACATTGCACAAAGGAGGAAATGAGGTAAACACTGATGTCCTGGCCAAAGGCGGGCCACAGTTCCCTCTCTAATGTTTTTCATTTTTTTCCGATGCAGTTGGCCATTTCTGATTATATTAAATAAATTTCAAAGCAAAAGTTGTGTAAATGACCTCTCTGCATCCACAGTTTATGGAGATTTCTGAAAAAGACATGATGAATATTTGTTGTTAAACAGCAGGTGATAGTCCAACTGAAGCATTTAAATTAGTAAGTTATTAGTAGTATTCAGTCATCAGACACGATCTGGTTCTACTAACAGTTCACTTCTGGTTCTACTAACAGCCTTATGAGACATTGTACATACAAGCTCAGTTAGTTCTTTGCTCAATTCCATTTTATCTCCTTTGCCATTCTTATGTAACAGTACAGTAATCAAGAAAAGATGTGTATGCAAATAGGATTCAGAAGAATGAGCAGTAGGAACAGAAAGACTGACAGAATCCAAAACCAAAAATGATTTATGCAAAGTGTAGGCTATTTCCACTTAAAAGTAATGACAAAAAAAAAAGTATAAATGACTACAGTGGTTCAACCTTAATATAACCTTAATATAACATGTTATGAAGTGACGAGAATACTTTTTGTGTGCAAAACAAAACAAAAATAACTACTTTATTCAACAATTTATTTTTCAATTGCCATTTCCCCCCTTGCCTTAAATGTGTTGCATGTAAGAATGTATGTAAAAGAACATTTTCCTTTAAAAGTTGCTTGTGTGTATATATAACATTAAAGAGTCTGTTATATGCGCTTCTGAAAATATGATTTATTTACTTTCATTTCCATGCAATAAGCAAAAGACAAAGAGGCAGATTGAAACACGTATTATTGAAACCAAGTGCGATAAGAAGGAAAGAACCATAAATCTCCTGTCGTGCGGCATTTTGGTGAGATGTCTCACTCCATTTCTGAATGGGACTTTATCAAATAAATAGTAGGCCTACGTCATTGAAGAGGAGGAAATACTGAGCATTAGATTTTTACAGAGGGAATGCAAATGGATTTTCACTTAAAGTATTTATAGCTATAAATGAGCAATTGTCCATGATTTGTTTTCTGTAAAATATTTTTGTGTTTGCCAGAGGTTCAACATTCTTCAACCAATCCATAAAAAAGTTTAAACAAAACATCTAGGTGAGTTGATGCAAACCAGATGTAATGAAGTCAGAAAAAAGGATTCAGACACAAAAATGTAGACAAAAGCTATACATTTTATTCCACTGAAGCCACCAAAAACCAAAAAAAGTAGGCTACCATACAGTTTCAAGCATTCACCTGTGCATCCATTTAAATTCTAGGACATCATTCTAATATAAACATACAACAAATAAGAATATGTTTATATTTAAGTTAATTAAAATATGTCATAAAATTGCATAATTATACAAGAATTTAAAATAATTTCTGATTACTGTTGTCACTTTGAAACAAAACAAAACAAACAAAGAAAAAAACAACCAAAGAAACAAAAGTGTGGGTTAGCCTGAGTTTGCTACAGCAAGGAGGTGTTTTCACATAGGCCTACTAATGTTTTTGAACTTCTCGGTTACTTGAAGGACTGTTGAGCCAAAAGCATTTAAGCATAAACTATGCCATTATTTACAATAATTGTTGTTGTAAAAATACAAGTAAATTCCATGTAGAATTTAAAAAAGTCATAAAATGGAATATATACAATAATTAAAAATATTATTTAATATAGTTTTAGATTAAGTACTGTTGACACTGTTTGAAATTAACTGTAAAAAAACCCCCAAAAAACCAAACCAAAACAAAACGAACTTTACAGCGTGACTTAAGCGCTCCTACAGTACCGGAAGTCTATTTACAGTAGAAGAACCACAATTCCCACAAGGCGGCAGGGTTTTCAGTTACTGTGGAAAGGGGGAAGGGAAGCTGAGATTGGAGGGAGAGAAACTGAGGTAAAAATAAAACTAATATTTAATACCTATCATTCTAGCAGAGGTATAAATGCGTAATTAGCAGATAAGAAAAATAACGCTACATTGTTCGCACGTTTTGGTGTATATTGTCTCGTAAAAGACTAATTATAGGCAAGTTAGCTAACGTTAAGCTAGAAGCGAGAGTACAAAAAGATTGAGGCAGTTTAGCTCGAGCAGGTCGCGAGACAGACGCTTTACCAGTCACTGACTGAAATGTGACAGTAAATAACACATTTTTAAACTGAAATAAGTAACGGCAGGTCTTGAGTGCTGAGGTAAATGTGAGCGTTTCGTGTTACTCATTTAACTTGAAGAGAATAACGAGGGGGGCTGAAATGTACCGTTATTTGTGGCAGAAACAACTGTTAAGTGAGTAAGTTGGTCAGTTTTTTGTTGGTCTTTATCATTATTAGCCGTCAGATAAATCTTTTATGTTCAATATATGTTTCTAAATTCGTGACTGCTGAAGTAAAATACGTGCAAATACCGTCATGTCTCTATATAATGGTTAATGTATCTTTGTAAAGGTGTTTGACAGTTCACTGGATGCTGTCATACATTCATGCTGTGCCGCATTTGGAGCTGATGCATCATATCTGATGTCGCTGATATCCAAATTAGCGTTAATTATCGATTAATACTTTTGCTTTTGGGTTGTCTCTCGTTCATGTTTATTATAATGTTTAGTTAGTTCAGGTTTTGTGAGTCAGGATATAGATGACGTCACCCCTCAGCCTTTCTATGTTTTGAATGCAATAGATTCAGTTATCCGCCATATAAAGCCTGTCTGCACATTAAAGACATTGCAAAACGAAAGGGACCGTTTGAAATTTCACCTGTGGTAATTGGTGGTCGTATTGCCGGCCTCTATCTATTTCTATTTCATAGGGATGCGGTCTTGATCAGATGACGTCATCCCTTTCGGATGCCTATTTTCTGTGCAGCGCTTCTTTACATTGTTCTATAATGAAAACTGGAGAGTGCATGCCTATGTATTGTGCACGCATTGATGTTTGCATTGCATATACCTTTTCAAGTGTGTTATATATTATACAATTTGCATATTCTAATATTTATTATTGTATCCTACAGAGACTTATTTGGATGTTGCTGTAGCTGTCAGCAGAAGGCCACAGGGAGGTTTCTGAAGAGACCCATAGTAACCCTCCAATCCATCGATAAACTCCCTTTTTAGTGACACACCCCTATAATAAGCCTTCAATCTTCCAAGTAGAATTTTATTCTGCTTTCTCTAAAATTTCATCAGAGATTTCATCTTAACAGAGGCACTGTCAAATACAGATTCATCACTGCTGTCTATCTATTTCTAATTTCTGCTCCTTTTGCAACACTCCAGTTTCTCATAAGTGGACCAATAGGAAGCCTAGCGCTCACCTATTGATGTGTCACAGACCCGGTACAATTAGCACTTGACGGACTTGAGAAATCCATCTCCAACACGGCCATCACAATTCACAACTCGTTGCACAATCCGACTAGAAACAAACCATAGGCCTGTTACTATTGAAAGTATGCTTCTGCTCCTTGGCCCAGCTCTGTTTCTTCTACCAGCCCCTCTTTGAATCACAAGAAGCGGCACGGTTAAACAATGCACTACTGAAAGCTCTTCTGCTGTTTCAGTCTTAATCTACGCTTGTAGGACAAGGAGCAGGTGCTTCTGAAAGCGTTAAAAGTGCTCTAGAACAATGTGTGTCCTTTGGGCAGTGTTTACAATTGGCCTAGTCCACAGGATGGGTGGACAGTAGGGGGACAGCAAGACAGTGGACTCATGTCATGGAAGGGGTTCTTGCAGTCGCAGCACATACAGAGGTATGTATGACATCCCTACCCAGAGTACATCAAGCCACTATACTACAATATACTTCCACAGATAAAAAAAAAATAGAATCAGATATGGTTATTATTTCAGCTGTTTGTATTAGACAGCAATATATATATATATATATATATATATATATATATATATATATATATATATATATATATATATAGAGAGACAGAGAGAGAGAGTTGGGTTCCCCAAAGTTTTTTTTTTTGTTAGCAGAAATTCTTAGATGTAAGATTAAGATATTTACTTGATATAGATTTTAAGTTAATATTTCAACAATTTAATGACACAAATGCATGTTTAAAATATCCTTTTTAGTAAGTTTTTAATTTTTTTATTGTTTTTAACTCTTTATTTTGAAACTGCTAGCCGTTGGGTGGATCTTTGCATCTACATTGTGCATTAAAATAATTTCAAGCACAGCTAGCCATGGATTATCCTGTCTATACCATAGTCATTTACTAGCATTGACAAGTTTAAGCTGTCATTGCTGTTTGTATCACTAAATTTTACTGCAAGGGTTAAAAATTCATATTAAAAATATTTTTGACAGCTATGGTTTATTTGATTTATTTGAATGAATTAGCCTATCGAGATAGAGATAGAGAGAGAGAGGGAGAGAGAGAAAGAAAGAGGTGTGTGTGAAAGAAAGACCTGTGTCTGTGCAGCATCTCCGTATTAAAGGTGCTAAAGAGGATGTTTTATACATTTTTGCAATATTACTTGAAACTGTCTTTACTAACTGATAAAAGACTATTTATTAGGTGCACTGAAAGGAATAATATTAATATACATCATCTGTGCACGAGGTAGGGCCTTAAAAACATCAGCCAATCGTGTACGCGATCATCGCGTAAACGATTGGCCCTCTGGCTTGTCAATCACTGCCATTACGTTACTTGTGAGAGACGTGCGCGGATTGGCCCTCTGGCTTGTCAGTCACTGCCATGACGTTCCTTGTGCGAGACGTGCGCAGCTGTGCGCTCCAGTAACTTTCCACACTCTACAGGCGCCGCATGCAATGTTTTTGTCAGGAGACAGGAATAACAACTGCAGATTATGAGTTACCTGCGGTGAGTCCGACATAATGAATCCACACGACACAGTGGTGATAAACACTCGTGTTCCAATACTCGTGCACGAGTTTTGGGAGGCGTTCCCTCGAAACTCACTAACAGTCTTTGGTTTCTCAGTTGACGAAAAGATCCTCTTTAGCACCTTTAACTAGTGTTCATTTTGTCAGCTGTTTTTAAATTTATTCTTAGTCCTTTGTCAAATATACTTTTTAGTTTTTATCATATTTAGTCAACCTTGTCCTGTTTTTGTTTAGTCAAGTTTTTGTCGACTAAGGCCTGGTTTCTCAGACAGGGCTTAGGATTAGTTCTTAGTTTAATTAGGACATTTAAGTAGCTTTTATAAAAGTGCCTTAGAAAAATACATTATTGGTGTGCATCTTGAGTCAAAACAATACCTATGTTTCCATCCAACATTGAATCGAATTTAACTTGTGTGCAAATTTGGAATATCCAGTCAGTCAAAGCGAAAAAAAAAAAAAGTCACTTCCTGTAAAAATCGAAGTTGCTGCAGTAGAAGCCACTGTATATAATAATTTTCATATATAATAAATTACTTGCCCCTCTGAGTGTGCAGACAAACCGCAAGAAACACTATGTTGTCTTGCATTCAGATGCCTGGTGTTTGTGAACGCAATCGTGTGAGGCACTTCTGGGAGGGAATTATACCAAACCACTTTAATGCCTTACTCAGGCATTACAGAATGACCAAAACAGCATTTCAGATGCTGTGCAATGAGATCGTTTCACTGGTTGGTCCAGTTATGTCGTCCCATCGCAAAGTTAAATGTCTTTTTTGATGCGCATCAAGGAACTTATTCTGTAAAAGTGTTTCCATCGTAGTTTATGCACTTGTTTTCGTATCACATAAAAAATGTATCCGACTCATTTGAGCGGATAAGTTTTATATGCTTTTTTGAGAATCTCTGCGCATCTTGGCATTTCCATCCAGCATTTTTTTTATGCGATATCATACATTTTTTGATATTTTATAAATGATTGATAACAGCTCAATAATGCATTTTAGTCTGAGACTAGATGTAAGCCTTGTCTGTGAAACCGGGGATAAGTATCTGGGTATTTTAGTCTAGTTTTAGTTAATGAAAACTTCGCATTTTTGTCATGCTGGCTCAAGCATGGTGGCTCAAGAGGGGCATACCTAAAGTGGTTTGCAGGACTTTGCGCATTGCATGCGAAACGTTGTTATAATTAATAGACTCATTTAATGGTATAAATGAGTCTATTAATGGATTAAATTAAAATATTTTTTTTTATGTAAAAAATTGTTTGAAATGAATGAATAAAGACTTGTTCCGTCCAGAGTTTTTGAACGAATCTTTATCAAATACATTTTAACAGTCACTGGTATTACAGTGTAATAGATACAATCTTTATTTATTAAAGATTGTATCTATTACATTTTATTTCTGGCCAGGGTCTGCTAAAAATGGGTAGATGTGCTTCATCATTGCTAGGTGGTTCTTTCCTTTTTAAACTGGGGTTAGTTACCCCACATTATGTTTCTTAGGTCTGCGCTATTCCCTTCAAAGCAAAAAAAAAAAAAAAAAAAAAAAACAACAGTGCACCTTTATTTGTTGCTTAGTTAGAGTTGTGTTGAAGTAAATCAGAAATGCACAGGTGCATTCATCGCAATTCAGCTGTTTAATATTCATATTGACACATGAATTTAGTATGTGCTCTAAACCCCCATTTAGGACCCCCCATTTTCCATCAGGATTGGAATCAATCATCACCATTTTCAAAAATTCTTCAGATCTAGACGAATCACAATAATTACCTTTTTTTGAATACATAGAATCCATAAAAAGCAAAAGAAGAAGCTCAAATGTGTGTGTGATGCGTGAGAACCAATGACCTCTGTTCTAGCAAATCACACATGGGCTGCATTTAAGTCCAATTTTTTATGACATTCCCTCGCTAACTTCCCTCTGTCTCCTTCACTTGGATGTATATCATTGCTTATGTTGCACGAGTGCCCATTACTGGCGAAACCCTTGAAATATAATTAAATGGAACGTCCTAAGCCATTGTACAATTAGAATCTGCAATGGAGCTGATTTATTATTTAGTTTTTTTTCCTTATGAATTTATTTTACGCACCATTCTATAGGCCTGTATGTATGCTTGGCTTGGAGAAAATATACAAACAGCAAACGAAAATGATAACAATACAATAAGCTACAACAGTCAGCTTAAGGCAGCTACAAGTATTATGCGGTTAAATTTTTCAAAATAACTCCCAATATCATACAGTAGAGTTGTGTGGGGTGTGATTCGCGATTTGCAGTGACGTCACAATCATGTTGCATTGTGGTCCTTGGATCTGCCTGAAGTGTACATATTGAGTAGACTCACTCCCTTGGTCAAAATCGAGGGTCAAGGGTCTGTCCAAATACGCACTTCAGAATGGCGTAGGGGATTATATGGAGCTAGAAATATGACAAAATGATCTGAATTCGATTTATTGTCTGAATTCTGAATTATTGACAAGTGTCATTTAAAGGGGACCTATTATGCCCAATTTTACAAGATGTAAAATAAGTCTCTGATGTCCACAGAGTGTTTATGTGAAGTTTTAGCTCAAAATACCCCAAAGATATTTTTTTATAGCATGTTAAAATTGCCACTTTTTGGGGTTGAGCAAAAACATGCTATTTCAGTGTGTGCCCTTTAAATGCAAATGAGCTGCTGCACCCAGCCTAAGAGGGCGGAGCTTCAAAAGCTCATTCTCCGGTGTCAGGAGTCAGTCAGGACGCACTATAATGTCAGAAATGGCGAATATATGCTGCATAGAGATAGAACAGGTATAGTTTAGTTTAATTACCGTTATATTGTCTACTTGTTTTTATCCACTATATTAGTACAAGCCTGTTTACCGATGAGTTTTATAACATTTATTGTACTTCACACAAAGTATGAAGCGTCTGTTTTCACTCTAGAAAATCACTGTAAGAGCTTAATAAAACACAGTGCATGTGTGCATTAAAATATTATCCATAAACTCTCTCTCCCTTGCATTATCATCAACATATACAGCGAAGTACACAGAAACACTCATTACAACTAACAGTAAACAAATATATAAAGACCTTAGATTTCGGGAGTAAATGGAGAGAGCTATGTGGATTAATCCATCCAGCTACGGAACACCTAAAATGCTTGGGAGACATTCTCGTCAGTGCAGCAATGGCGGACTGTACAACTCGCTGTGAACTCGCTCAGGGCAGTTCTATGTTAAAACAGCAGTGTCTGTTAACATTCGTGGGGTGGGGCCTGTGGCTAAAGTGACGTCACATTACCAGGGATCTGGAAAGGCTTGTTCTGAGGCACAGCTTATGATTTATTGGGATTTAAAAAAAAGGAGTGGTTGGATTTTTACCATTATAGGGTGATTGTGTACACACAATGTCAACACCATGCAAAAGTGAATTTTGCATAAATTTAGCATTTTTTTATGGCATAATTTTCTACATATGTATTTTCAAACAGTGTATTTTTTGTTCTGAATTCTTAGACTGCAAATATTCACTTCTTAAAAATACAGCTTCAAGTTTTCAACATGAATAACAAATTCAAAACACCAAATTCAATATTCTAAAATTCAAAATGCAGAAATTCAGATCGTACTGAAAATAGGTCAGAGGTCCAACTTCCGGGTTCCACAGGGAAGAGTAGAGGATCTCGGAAAAGTTGAACGTTGCATTTTGGCCAATTACAGAACAATAATTCTCAGCATGCCAGACATTTATCTCTGGGGGTCTCTGCTATTCCTATTTGTTTTAGTATAAAGTATATTTAGTATGGAAGTGATTAGCATGCGTAACAGTCACACATAACTCTATAATTACTATATTTCTGCTGTATTCTGTTATCGAAGTTGGATGTTAGGATATTTCACTCGCTGGCGTTTTCAGCTCAAGAACATCACAAATGATCATTCAGATATGTGTAACATAGCAGGCGCGATTACATGATTTATTTCCACTCAATATCATGCAAATTGTATGCTTATTAAATTAAATCTGAAGGGATGTGTCTGTAACCTATTAAAAATACCATGGTAGCCTGTTCATGGTCACATCGCACCTGCTGCGCTTCTGTAAACGGAGAAAAACAGATTAAATTATAGCCTGTAAAAGGAATAGGTCTAAACAAAACATAGGCTATGTTACTCCAATTAATTACCAGACAGGAGAGTTACTAAATTAACATTGGTGGACTTGAACTTAAAAAATGGTGTGTGTTGATGTCTTTCTTTTCTGCATTTAAAACAACATACCTTCTAATGTTAATTCATGTTTATTACCAGTTGGAATAGATGATCAGTTCACGTGCCACTTGAACTAAGACACTACAGTGATCTGCCACGACAAATTAAAGAGCCACAAAATGGTATTTATCATTTGAATTTCTTAAAAAAATTATAAAATTGGAAAGCTGAGACTTTTTTTCATACCAAAAATAACCTGCATCTTGTCTGTCAGCACGTTGTCAGTGTAATCTTTGCCCTGAAAAGTATTTTTCTCTCTGTGAGAATTTGAAGGGTCAATTAGGGTTAGAAGAACTGTTGCCTAACATTATAATGATCACTGCAATAATGATCCAATGATATATTCTGCCTATTTAAATCCAAACAGCTACCGGGATGTTTGTATGTGTATATGAAGAGTTTGGTTCCAAAACGCTATAACTCCATTTTGATTAATTTGAGTAAAAAGGTGTTTTCTTTACCAAGAAAGTGGCAAGATGAAATTTTCTGTTTCAAACTTTCACATAGCATCTTTTGGTTATAAAAACATTAAAAATTCAAATCTACATTTTGATTTTAAAAGGTTTATTATAAAAACGGATTATTTTTCCCCCAAAATGCAATAAATCCATGACACGTTTGCAATTAATCCATCAATATAAAAGTTATTTTTGTTGTAAGCCAGATTTGCAGATACCTTAGTCTGCAATACAAAACATTTTAAGATTTCAGTTCAAGCCTAAATGATCTGTACTAGGGCTGTTACAATATTAGATTATCAATACACGGGGCCAAAAGAATTCAAAATAACCATCTTATCACAATATCTATAAAAAAAAAAAAAAATAAATAAAAAATAATGCTGTCAGTCAAATTCATCTTTAACTTTATTTTGTGTTTTCTCTTTTTTTGGCCAAGTCGTACATAATTTTAAGTCACACTTAAACTGCAAGTGTAGTGAGGTGGAGAGAGAGTTTGTAACCTTAACTGTATAAAAAGCACACAGAAATTAAATGTTTATTGGTGCGTCATCCAGACTGGGCTGTCTAACACATTGTTTCCCTACCCTGTTCTTGGAGGCACACCAACAGTACACATTTTTGAAACACAGTTTAGTAGAGACTCCAAGACCTGAAATGGATGGGTCTGATAAGAGAGAACTCCTAAATGTGTTCTGTTGGTGTGCCTTCAGAAACAGGGTAGGGAAACATTGGTAATTTTTATGAAATCCAAAAAAACTCCCACATTGGCAAGCTAACGTTTTTTTTTGGGTGCATGTAGAGTGTTTCCTCCGACATGGTTTTGTGCAGCAATAGTATCTACACACTGCATTGTCTTTTTTTTTTTTTTTTTTCTTTACGATAGGCGACAACCAGATAAATACTGGCTCTGGATTATTTACGATATTATCGTATGTGTAGTATTCACATGAGATTGATAAATTATATGGTTATATTGTCAATACCGGTATATTGTGACATCCCTAATCTAAACTGCTCGTTTTATAGAGTTTATTGCTACTAAGGAATTTTTGGAGGAACATCCGAGTCAAAGATCATTAAATGAAACTGAGAACTGATATAAAACATAGAAGTCCATTGAGTCTGCAAATCCATGAAAAAGCTGAACTATACTGTACTATTCTATACAGATGTCCGGTTAATGCTGCATTTTAAATTTCTTAACAGGTGACATGCCATCATTTACACCTCCTCTCTTTATTTTACTCTATGAGAAGACAACACAGAGGGAATTTCACAACATGGAAAATACACTGACCAGGGAGAATCTTAATTACATTTGTACAGTGCTCATAATTTTGATTTTATCAGTGCAGCATCAAATGGACATTGCGATTCTTTTTCAAATTTGGCAGACGTGGTGCATTGTTGTATTTGAAAATGATAGGGTGATAGAAATTTGAATTGATATTACTGTCAGATTGCAGTTTCAATTGAATATGCTTAGAATTAATTTCAGACATTCTTACATTTTAAATGTAGTTTCATTTCAGACATTTGTGGTAGCTTTTCAGAAACATATGGGGAAAGGAATAATATTACGAATATAGATTTTTTTTAATATGTATTTTAATTTCTTCCTTTTAGGGCTTGAATGGTTTTCCACAAGAATGTAAACAGACAGAGGATCTAACTAATGGGCACTCCAAATGCACAACTGTGAGAACACATTGCTAAAATTTGTTCAGTGAAATTACGTCTTGTCACTATCTGCTTGGATCACGATTGCTTTCTGTTGCTGTGTTTTGGATTTTTTTTATTTTTTTTTAGATCCTGAATGGATTGACTCCAGGTAATGGCATCAAAGAGAATGGCAACGTGAATGGCAATCCTTATCTCAAAACTGTCCCAGTGAGTATTTCACTTAAACATAGTCACACAATGTTCTTTGTTACTGGCGTGAATAGCGATGGTAATGGTGTGAACTTGTGGTTGCGTAGATCTCAGCACTAAAACAGAATGGACTCTTGCAGTCTCTGGCAGCAGGAGGCAGTCAGACTAAAACGGAAGGTAAAGACTACATCACTCAGAAACATTGTTACACACAGAATGATGTCAGTAGTTCAACAACAACCTTTACTCTATATGTGTGTGTGATTTTGCCCAGAGGTGAGCTTGGAGGTGGAGCGAGCACAAGAGGAGTGGGATGCCCTGGAGAGCATCCAACCAGGTGAGACCAATTACCTTGTCACCATGGAAACAACGTCCTGTTAGCCTGGATACTGAGCACATTACGTCATCATGACTAAGCATACGCCCCTACCCTAGAGAGATGGCATCGCCTCCTTGGCTAAAATAGATACATTACGAAACCTGATCGCTGTCAGATACAATCTGGAGAATTAGCATCTCTTGGTGATATATGCAGGCAACAAATGGGCATTAATAGACATAGGGGTGGGCGATATAACCAAAATCTTACTTCATTATATGAGAAATTTAAAAAATATTTAACAAATTATCTGTCCCCTGACAGATCTTGGTAAATAAGGTGTCATGAAATATCAGACTTGTGTAGGTTCTGTAAACTGAACCATAAACTGCTCTGAAACTGAAAAAATTTGACCGAGATTCTTTAAGCCAATTTAAAGACTTTTAGCTAAGTTTAAGTGGAGTCTGTATGTTAGGTGGTTCAGAATGAATTGATATTTAAAAAGTTTGATACTTAGAGTTAAAGGTTTAGAACAAACCTTTCAAACTCTGTAATTAAAAGATAATTTACAGGAAGAAAAAACAAAAACACTTTACAGTAATTTCAGGCAGATGCATGTAGATCAGGCTTGAGTAAATATAATATGTCTGTTCCCAAATCCAGTGTGCTGCCTCAATGTCTAATCCAGACATAGGCATCTTTACAGAGATGGATCGTCATTAGTGACTAATTTGGAGCATTCATCATATACTACTGTTCACAATTTTGGGATCAGCAAAATTTTTTAAAGAGATTAAAACTTTATTCTGCAAAGATGCATTAAGTTGTTTAAAAGTGACAGTAAAGACATTTATAATGAATTAAAATATGTATTAAAATAAATGCTGTTCTTTTGAACTTTCTATTCACTTCTATTTATCATGGTGTCCACAAAAATGAGCACAACTGTTTTCAACATTTATAATAATAATAATAAATAGTTTTGAGCATCAAATCAACATATTAGAATGATTTCTGAAGAATCATGTGACACTGAAGACTGGAGTAATGGCTGCTGAAAATTCAGCTTTGCCATCACAGAAATAAACTACATTTTAAAATATATTAAAATAGAAAACTCTTATTCTAAATTGTAATGATTTGCTGTATTTTTGATCAAATAAATGCAGCCTTGGTGAGAATAAGAGACTTTCAAAAATATAAAAATTCCCTAAACTTTTGAACCGTAATCTAGCAACAAATAGTGGTTATCACAGGAGACTCAACCCACAACCTGCACACATGTGATGCACTAGCATGGCTCCTATGCAGAATGGAAAACTATGGCTAAGATTTTGGTAATTTCCAGGTGGCCAGTTGTATAAACTGCTTAGCATAGTCTTACCAGTTAGTCATCAGTTTTTTTCTTTAAGACTGGTCATAATTTTTTTAAGTTACATAAAAATGTAGATTAGTCTCATTTGAATCAGAAAAGTAAGACTGCTTACCCCTTGGCTAACTGCTAGTTGTTCAGACAGTTGTTCTTAAGTCATTGCCTTTACATAGAGGCTTTGTTTATGCAACTGGCCCAAAAGTTTAGAGATAGTTTAAAATGAATTAAAGGTGCATGTTTTCATTACACAAAACAAATCTTTATTATAAGTCTCTTTTGATCTTCACTAAATGAATGAGCGTGAGATTCCCTGTCACACAGACCAGCAACAGATAAAGGGTTCATGCTATTTAAATCAAACTGTACTTTGCTGTTTGGTGATCGTGCAATATCAAACCATGTTTATAGTATCAAAACAGTACTATCAAACCGTTTTAGGTTTTTTCTCATCATATAAGCACAATTTTGATTAATTTTTTACAGATAACTGTATTATTTACTGAATAAAATGCTGAAAATAATGTAAAATAATGGGTGAATATTTAATGGGTGAAGACTTGGATGAAGTAATAATTCCTGATAACCCTAGTGAAAATTTGAAATACATTTATTTTGTGCAAAGTATACTACAAATACATTTACATATTTATGTGCTAAATAAAAATACCTTGCAATTGCACTTTTGGTATACTAAACTGATATACTTAAAGTCTGCTAAATTGGAACAACTAATTTTGTACTTAATGCACTTTAATTGACCCTTCGCTAAGCCACGCCCGAAAACCGGCACAGTCCAATCGTGGTTTAGCAACCGTAACTAGGCGCGGGAGGTCTGTCAAGCTTTCGAGCAAGGGAAACATGCCGAAGCATTGTGCGTATGGATTGTGTAAATCTGACACACGGTATCCTAAAAGTTTGGACGGGGTGGTGGAATTTTTTCCCTTCCCGAAACCTAAAACCCAAGAGGAGAAATGCCGGTGTTCTGACAATTTGTGCTACCCTGTCAGATTTACAGTTGGTAACGTTAGCAAAATCTGTTAGCGAAAAATGCTACTTATCAGATTGTGCTTCCAGCGTGATATTAACGTGGTCTGTGGCTTTATTAACATCTACACCTACCCCATCCCTTATAATAATGCAAGTACAGTAGTGGTAGCACAATATTATATAGCATTAATCGTTAGAACAAATATAAATCGATAGCAAAAAATGCTACTTATCAGATTGTGCTTAATTAATGTCTACACCTACCCCAACACTAAACCTACCCTTACAATAATGCAAATACAGTAGGTTTGTGTTATTTATCATGACAACAATGATGTAATATTGATGTGCGCACATGCAGTAAGCCCGGGTAGGACAATCTGACGGGTAGGTTAGCTAGCTAGCTAACTCAGCACATCATTGCTTGGAAAAATTATGTTTTTTTTGTTCATAATGCATATATTTGAACATAAAATAAGATGATTAAAGTCAAGACGGAGTAGCCTGGAATGTTATCATTGCAAAGTGGTCAGGCTAATGTCTTGTGTTTATTCCACAAGACTTATGGATAAGCTGTTTGATTTATAATTATTAGCTTATTTTCACAAATTTCACTTAACCTGCTGTGGATGAACAAAGCTGTTCCTTAATTTGTGTGTTTCCCATTTGAATGGTCAGTGTATGAAGTGGCTGCTGCTTGCGCTGGGAGCTTTAGCTTCAATTTTGATCAAATTATTTTTTAATCAGTTGCATATTATGTTGTGGATATATCCCTCGAATGCATACTGCAGTCCCTTTTGTCTTGCTCTCTCAGATATTTCACCTGTTCGCCAAAAATGACTAATTATCTCCTTGGAAATGCCTGACACCGGTGCATACATACTGTAAATGATTTGCCAGGCGTGAAAGCTTGACAGGCATAGCAACAGTAACTAAGGACGACAGGGTTTAGCGAAGGGTCCATTGTGCAGAAGTAGTGCTGAGGTCCAATTAATATACTAATATAGTATACTTTAGGTACACTTTAAATATCTTGCATTTAAAGACTGATAAAAAAGATCATACAATCCTTATTAATAGTGATATATTAAAACACTTTTAGGCATAATATTAAGAAATGTGCATTGTGCAATGAAGAAATACTCCAAGTAAAGTTTAATTCTAATTTTATATCAGCAAGTTTTAAGTGATGTCAATAAATATGTTAATGGATTTGAAGTTTACTTTGTATGAAATAAATGTTTTTAAAATAAATTTTGGTATAGGTTTTTTTTTTTTTTTTTACTAGTGAAGTGATTTCCTCAGTAAATTTATAGTATTACAAACAAACATTATTATACTGGATAGTGTATCACAACTTTTAAGTTTAAAATCTATGTTTAAATCTATGTTAAACTTATAATATGAATTAAAATATTTTAAATGTATGCAATCCTTTAGTTTATTCTGGCAATTATTTGGTAACTTAATAGTGTAGTCAGAATGTAACATACATGTTAACATTAGGATTTTAAAACCATCAAATGTTAAATATGCTCTGAAAAATCTATAGAGAAGTCTGGAAATTTGAGTGTGGAAAAGTATGGAATTTTGAAATGAGAAAT
The DNA here is from genome assembly GCF_018812025.1 of Megalobrama amblycephala. NCBI lineage: Eukaryota > Metazoa > Chordata > Actinopteri > Cypriniformes > Xenocyprididae > Megalobrama > Megalobrama amblycephala. The sequence continues at coordinate 16,250,170 of NC_063055.1, forward strand.
GTGTAGGAACTCTGTAATAAGCAAAACTGAATACTTTTTATAATCCACATTTCTCTTGCTTCGCCCTCCATATTGGAATAATTTTTTACTGATAGAATATGTTTTATATATTCTGATTTTCAAGACTGAACAATGTTTATAATGCAGGGATTGTATCTTTTATAGTTCTTGCTGAGGATCTCACTCCATCACCACTGATCTCCTTCAATGAGGCTCTGCAGCATTTTCAGACCACTGATCTTGGAGACCTGCTTGTGAGTTTGTTTCAAGTGAATACACATGATGACACAATGATTGTCATGACTATTGAAGCCATTGTCTTTCTTTGTTCTTTATTTTATACTTGATCAGAAGAACATTCAGCCCACCATTCGCAGGACTGGATTGGCTGCCATCACCCATTTCCTGTTCGGGCCTCCACGCCTACACAAAGACCTTGTAGAGGAGAGAGACTTAGTGTTTGCCATTGCACAATGTGAGTAGAACATATGACTTGACAAGTCAGGTAGCATGCTTTGTTTTAATGACTACAGGTGCTGGTCATATAATTAGAATATCATCGAAAAGTTGATTTATTTCACTAATTCCATTCAAAAAGTGAAACTTGTATATTATATTCATTCATTACACACAGACTGATATATTTCAAATGTTTATTTCTTTTAAATTTTGATGATTATAACTGTCAACTTTCTTTTAAATTTTGATGATTATAACTGTCAACTAAGGAAAATCCCAAAATCAGTATCTCAGAAAATTAGAATATTGTGAAAAGGTTCAATATTGAAGACACCTGGTGCCACACTCTAATCAGCTAATTAACTCAAAACACCTGCAAAGGCCTTTAAATGGTCTCTGTCTAGTTCTGTAGGCTACACAATCATGGGGAAGTCTGCTGACTTGACAGTAGTCCAGAAGACGACCATTGACACCCTGCACAAGGAGGGCAAGACACAAAAGGTCATTGCAAAAGAGGCTGGCTGTTCACAGAGCTCTGTGTCCAAGCACATTAATAGAGAGGCGAAGGGAAGGAAAAGATGTGGTAGAAAAAAGTGTACAAACAATAGGGATAACCGCACCCTGGAGAGGATTGTGAAACAAAACCCATTCAAAAATGTGGGGTAGATTCACAAAGAGTGGACTGCAGCTGGAGTCAGTGCTTCAAGAACCACTACGCACAGACGTATGCAAGACATGGGTTTCAGCTGTCGCATTGTGTCAAGCCACTCTTGAACAACAGACAGCGTCAGAAGCGTCTCGCTTGGGCTAAAGACAAAAAGAACTGGACTGCTGCTGAGTGGTCCAGAGTTATGTTCTCTGTTGAAAGTAAATTTTGCATTCAGGGTCAGGGTCCCAGAGTCTGGAGGAAGAGAGGAGAGGCACACAATCCACGTTGCTTGAGGTCCAGTGTAAAGTTTCCACAGTCAGTGATGGTTTGGGGTGCCATGTCATCTGCTGGTGTTGTATACCGTATACCAGGAAGTTTTAGAGCACTTCATGCTTCCTGCTGCTGACCAACTTTATGGAGATGCAGATTTCATTTTCCAACAGGACTTGGTACCTGCACACAGTGCCAAAGCTACCAGTACCTGGTTTACTATGGTATCTCTGTTCTTAATTGGCCAGCAAACTCGCCTGACCTTAACCCCATAGAAAATCTATGGGGTATTGTGAAGAGGAAGATGCGATATGCCAGACCCAACAATGCAGAAGAGCTGAAGGCCACTATCAGAGCAACCTGGGCTCTCATAATACCTGAGCAGTGCCACAGACTGATCGACTCCATGCCATGCCGCATTGCTGCAGTAATTCAGGCAAAAGGAGCCCCAACTAAGTATTGAGTGCTGTACATGCTCATACTTTTCATGTTCATACTTTTCAGTCTGCCAAGATTTCTAAAAATCCTTTCTTTGTATTGGTCTTAAGTAATATTCTAATTTTCTGAGATACTGAATTTGGGATTTTCCTTAGTTGTCAGTTATAATCATCAAACTTAAAAGAAATAAACATTTGAAATATATCAGTCTGTGTGTAATGAATGAATATAATATACAAGTTTCACTTTTTGAATGGAATTAGTGAAATAAATCAACTTTTCGATGATATTCTAATTATATGACCAGCACCTGTACATACATCTTTTGACTAATGTTCAATGCATAATTTTTTTTAGTGTTGATGAATCAGTTGAAGGGGTGGTGAAATGCATTTTATGTTTATACTATCTTTATATTATGTTTCTGGAGGTTAGCTTATGAAGTTTGCAAAGAACACACTTTATTGATTAACATACATATGTTTAGCGGCGCGTTGAGGAAAATTGTGACGTCACGACCGGGGCGATTTCAAATCGTGCCGTTTTCGAAAGGTGTAAAAAAACTTGGAGTACTTTTATTGTAGAGTACCCTTTTTATAAATGTAAATATAAAATGATTTTTTATTTTCTATTTCTTAAGTTGTTTAGATGGCTACCAGAGTAACTGTTTAAATTAGGGATGCACCGATGGAATTTTTTGGCTGATACCGATTTGAGCTATTGTCATTAAAATATATATAATATATATAAATATATAATTTTGATAATGTTTTAAATCCGCAAATTTCAAAAATTTCACATGCATTAAAGTATACTAGTTAGATAATTGCTGCAACATCAAATTATTTTAATTGAACATTGATTGGATCCATTTAACATTCGACAGGCCTACATAAATATAGTAGAACAAAGATAAATATGAAATTTAAAGCGATGAAAGGGCCCTCGCACCCGTGTCACCGTCACCCGGTGGCTTTAAGAAAACAGAGCACGGTGGGCAATATGCATTTAAGTATATAAATATAGGAGGACAATGTCAGTCATTTGTATTTGCCACACTCCCTGCTACCAGCTGGTGGAGATATGACTATAAAATTAAGTTATTCCTACAGGCATTACATTTTTTAGAGTTTTGAATAAAAAAATAATACTACCAGTTTATTTTGAGTATAGGTTTCATAATTAATAACTGATTTGTTGTCGCAAAATATGTACACTTGTGTGATACACACGCGGAACCAGTTTTGTAATTGTATCTGGCCGGTGCAAAATGCCATAACGCTGTTTTGGACAGCGGCGGGCTGGGACCTGGATGAGTAAAATCGGGTGCTTCTTAGATGGAAGGGCCAACTTAGCAACTTTTTTCCAAGAAAGCGCATTGTGACAAATCTAGCGACTTGTTGAAACCTTATCTAGTTTCCAAGACTCCCCGTTACTGCCGCTGGTGCACCTCTCTCTGCGTCTGTTCTGTTCAGTGAGCTGCTAAGAGGCGCAGCGCATTCAGTTGAGGCTGTGTGCTCTGTCAGAGAATAAATAAAATAGATACTATTGAGTGATCATTTTATCGAAAAATGGGCTACTTTCCCATAGACTGAAGTGAGATCATAGATGTCACGTCTCTGTCACGATCGTTCCTGGTGTTCACGCTCCTCAGTTCAAGCAGAGAGCACGAACTGATCATCTCTTCCACTTTAGTTACAACAGCCTCTGAAGGTATGTTGAAAGATTGTATCATGTTGAAAATCCGTATCATGTTTAATGTAATCGCTCAATGAGTGTTTCAACCGTGGAAAGACATCAATAAAACCGATGTCATATTTACCGCCCCATATCTCAGGAAAGCCGTTCAGTGTCCAAAAACTCGTTAGTTATCTACAAAACTGAACTTAGAGAGGAGCATTGTGCTACATATATGCACTATAGGCTATTGCATATTCCTTGTAATAGTACTTAACATGTGGTTCAATATTGAATGCATGTTTGAATACATCTGTTTTATGACAGTATTTAAATGTTTATATAGCCTAAAACACAAGTAGAAACATAATTGTCAAAAAAAAAAAGTCATAAAAAAACTTCTTTATGGGTAATTTTGGGTAAACGCTTGTCCATTAGTCCGGGATAAGTGGATTTTTTGAAGGGTCAAGTGAAAGTGCCCGGCCGGACAAGGAGCCTGATTAAAACGTCAATACCAAAAAAATCACCAAAATCACTTGGAAATCACCAAAACGCGAGAATGACTGATTTTATTACATTTAGTGTAAGTGGTGATCGATAGTGGATAATAATAGGCTGTACAAGTCACTTACGTTTTAGAAGGAACATTGACTGTTTTTGTTCAATTTTAGCAGCGAAAATATTTTCAAACAAAGATCACAGTAGAACCATAGCACAGAGGTCTTCAACCCTGGTCCTGGGGACCCACTGTGCTGCAAAGTTTATTTCCAACCTGCTTCAGCTCACCTGCTTGAGTATTTTCAAACATGCTGAAGAGCTTGATTAGCTACTACCAGGAACAGGGTTGAAGACCTTTATGATAAAATTATGTGAGCACAAACAGTAGCACCAGAGAAGCAAACAAATGTAAAGGCTGACACTTGGAAGAAACAGAAAGCACCGCGTCTTCAGTCCAAACCTTTACGTCTTTTGTTTGTATTTTTTCTCTCCTTAAAACAGTCTTATATGTTGGCAATAAAAACACTCAGTTGAGATCGGCCGAGCCCAATGGAGGTAATGGGAGTGATTTGTAGGCATCCTTCACTGACCCATAACACAAATCTAATGTTTTATTCCGTCTGATTGGTCAGGTAACATATTGATAATAGTGTCAATACTTTTTTTCAGCGACATGATTAAAATCGCTTATATAAAACAAGGTGCTTTGGGTGAAATTGACTGTAGTTTTTGTACCACCTCAGAAATGGTGCTGGCAGCAGAAACAGCATCTGCCTTTCGATGGATATACACTACAATCATGAAAATTTGTGGGAACTCTCGAGGCAAATAAAAAGGATGCAGTGATACGGTCAAAAGTTCAACATCTGACGTGCAAGTCCAATATCGCACCGTCACAGCAATGTAATATCGTTCATTGACATACAAACATACCCCACCACCTTGTTTTTTCCCATCACCTCTGCATTTCGATCCAGACGAAGTGGTCTTCCAAAACCGTCAATGCACAGGTCCGTGTCTAGGTCCTGCTCATTGAGCCATGTCTCCGTAAAAGCCAGGACGCCACAGTTTTCAAAACCTTCTGGAATCAAACATACCCTTGAAGCTCATTCAGTTATTTCTTAGGGACTGAACATTAACCAGGATCACCGAGGGAAGAGGAGTCCTGGTCAGACCCTGCTTCCTTAGGCATAACTTGACACCACTTCGCTTTCCCGGGTTCCTTCTCCTTCCCCTCGTTTTCCCCGCATTTACCAGTTTTTCATCGGGTTGTCTCAAAAGAAAGTCCGGGAGTTGTTGGACAAAATCCACCACGTACATCGAACTCCCACAGTTAAGCTGCAGCCGCACCTCTCTCGAGTAGTGCTTCTGACCTTGGTCATCAAAATCATTGGTGTCACAAACACGCAATAGATTAGACAGAGTCCACATGGCAATGAGGCAGAAAAAATCCATACAACTCAGTGCCTTCACGCAGTTAATTAATAAACTATTGGTTTGTTATATCAAATGTTTGTAATTTTGTAGGTTCCCTGGATAATGGACAGCCAGTGCACATGCGTGTACTCCAGACCATCTACAGGAAACTGACTTGCACTCGAGCAGACTGCCCTCGCTATGGACCACACTGGGAGAATGTGGGCTTTCAAGGTATGTCAAAGATTGAGCACATCTGCTAAATATGTGTTCATAAAAAAATCCAGATAAACTGTTTAACTCCCTGAGGTCTAAAAACGCGCCGGCGCGTTTTGCAGGTTTTTTTTCACATTGCAGCAAAACAGACTTAAAATACTCTGTCATTTGTTGTCATAGAGACATAAGTAATACATCAATTGAAACTATAGAATATTTCCTTTTATTTGTATACACTCAGAGTAAAAACAAAATGTTATGCTTTTTGTAAAATAAAGAAAACTAACATGATGCGTGATCTCTCATCTCCCTCTGAACGAAGTCCAATCTGATAGTTCTCAGAAAATGAACTGTAACTTAGTGAATACTACTGACAAAAGAATTACACTTATGTCTAAAGAAACGTTGAAATGTCAGGTTTTAAATCGTGTAAGTCAAATCGAAAACAAACCTTCTGTGTTTATGTAATCTGTATGAAAAGAGAGCCATGTCAGAAGTCCGTGATTCAGCTCATTATCCGCTAATGCGGCCACGCCCACGGAGCCAGCGCTATTCACAGGCAAATTCAGAGACAACACATGCATTCATCATCTCAATCGTGTATTTATTGCCTTGAAAATTGTTTATCTGGATGAAAAAGCCATGGTTAGCGATCTCTGGAAGACATGCAGTAAATTCCTGTTTGTTTTCTTCTATTGATAAGTTTTAAGTGAGTTTTTGTTTCTTTAGCGCCCTCCGGCTGTAGTATGAATTGGTAAACACCATTCATGGAATATCGTCTTCTTCTTAGGTGAATTTGTGGACTAAAATGCACAGAGCGCCCTCCGGCTGCAGTATGAATTGCAAACACCAGCGCTCATAGTAATAACAATGAATATTAAATAAAAAATAACTCCTCTGTATAGAAAATTGACATAAACATATGAGAATCCTATATTTCTCCAAATGTGCATGCTTTTAAACTAAAAGCCTATATTCAGACTCTTTGCATCACAGAAATACATTATATTTTAAAGTATAATATAAAACCATTATTTTATATTGTAATAACATTTTTCTGTATGTTTCATATACCATGATGAGCTTGAGACATCACAGAAGTTTTTTTTCACAGCCTACCTGACTGAAATGCCTCATTAATATGCAAGTCTTTTCAGGTCATTACTATTCAATTCTTTTGTCTTCACAGGTGAGAATGAGCCATTATTCATGGAGATTCACGCCTCCTCGCATACCGTGTTTCTTGGCAAAAAGTGTCTTACAAAAACTAAATCAGTATATTGTTATAAATGAAAGAGTAGTCAGCATAATTTTTACATAATTTTGAAGCAAAAACTCTAGTCTACAACCTTCAATACCCAAAAGTCTTGTGAACACAGATTTAATATACTTTTATTGGCCTTATATCAGTGACTTAAGTTTTTTGTTTTTTCAGTAACCACGCATAAACGTTATTCCTTCAAAAACACAAACATGTACACACATGTTCCTCACATATTATGGTAGCCTAGTTTGTGCTGAATACAGTGTAATGACACTTGTGTCATTAATATGTTTATGAACAACTGAAAAAAGCACAAATGTCAGGGCATGTCAAAACTTCTCCAGGCCCCAAATCAGCCTCAGACTCCAGAGGGTTAACCATACTAATCAACTTATTCATGATGCCATGAAATAGAAGTCACCTGTTTGCAATATTTGTTTTTGTGTGTCTTTCATACTCCTAGGTTCAGACCCTGCTACAGATCTAAGGGGAACTGGTTTTCTGGGTCTGATGCACACTCTTTACTTCGTCATGGACCCAGAGATACTACCACTTGCTAGAGACATCTACAGACTCTCTCAGCATCCAGTCCAGGTGATGCAAAACACAAACAAACATACACTTGCTCCGGTATCATGCCTTAAAAACTACGAACTTATCATTATCATTCAATTACAATAAAAAATACTTATTATTTTTATTTTTAACACCTGCAGAATTTTCCGTTCAGTGTGATGTCAATCAACATGACCCGAATCGCCCTGCATGCTCTTAGAGAGGAAGTGCTGTCCAAGTAAGTCATCATTTGTCATAATATTATCTGAAGATTATTTTGTGCAATATTAATTACATGTTTTCAAGCTTTGAAATCATTTGGCTGTTTGTGCTGTAGCCTACCATAACCACTTCGGTTGTTTCCATGGCAGTAAAACATTTTGTTGCTTTGTGATGTCACCTAGGGAGTGTAACCGAAGGCAACAGGTTGTAGCTGTGCTGAATGATTTTTATGTTGCAACATTCCTGCACCTCTACCAGCTGTGGAAGAACCAGCAGAAAACTATCTCGGATTCTGGCCATGTACTCAAAGGTGACTTTTCCGTTAAAAATTAACAGTGTTGTATTTGTTCATGGTATTGTTTTACTGACATTTAGCAGAGATTAAAATTAACACTGTGTCATTTGGTCAATATCATTTAAAGGGGCCGTAATTTATTTTTCTTACTTAGTAAAGGTTTGCACCAAAAACATGTTTCACTCTCACAGATGAAACAAGCTGTTTTTATAACTGTACCTTTAAAGTTTTACATGTAAATGCCCTCTATTCTGATTGGCTAGTTCACACTGTCATTCATTAGGGTAAAAGTTGCTGCATTCTCAATAGGGCTAGGACAATAAATCGATGCATCTCGAATCAAGAAATGATTCTGAGATTTTCCGAATGCATCACGATTCTCTCTCGATTTTGAGCTTAGTTTTTAACAGCAGATGGCACTGCGTGCTTTAGAAACACCCGTACTCTGTTGGTGTCCAGTTCCTTACACACACCACTTAACCCTCTGGAGTCTGAGGCTGATTTGGGGCCTGGAGAAGTTTTGACATGCCCTGACATTTGTGCTTTTTCAGTTGTTCATAAACATATTAATGGAAAAAGTGTTATTACACTGTATTCAGCACAAACTAGGCTACCATAATATGTGAGCAACATGTATGTACATGTTTGTGTTTTTTAAGGAATAACATTTATGCGTGGTTATTGAAAAAACTAAAAACTTAAGTCACTGAAATAATGCCAAAAACTGTTATATATGTGTTCACAAAACTTCTGGGTATTGGAGGTTGTAGACTAGAGTTTTTGCTTCAAAATTATGTAAAAATTATCCTGCCTACTTGTTCATTTATAACAATATATTGATTTAGTTTTTGTAAGACACTTTTTGTCAAGAAACACAGTATGCGTGGAGGCGTGAATCATCATGAATAATGGGTGATTTACACCTGAGAAGACAAAAGAATCGCATAAAAGACCTCTAATGAGCTGCATAATAATGAGGCCTTTCAGTCAGGTAAGCTGTGAAAAAACCCTCTGTGATCATATCTCAAGCTCAATATCAAACATACAGAAAAAACAGCAATACTGTGAAATATTATTACAATTTAAAATAATGGTATTCTATTATATACTTTAAAATATAATGTATTTCTGTGATGCAAAGTGTCTGAATAATTATGTTACCTCTATGGCATTTCATATAGGCTTTTAGCTTAAAAGCATAAACATTTGGAAAAATATTGATTGATTCTCAAGTTTATACAGAGGAGTAATATTTATTCAATATTTATTGTCATCACTGTGAGCGCTGGATACTGTGTTTTCAATTCATACTTGCAGCCGGAGGGCGCTCTGTACACATTTAGTCCACAAATTCATCTAAAGAAGAACAGACACCATGTGACATTCCAGGAACTAACAGGCTTCCAAAGATCGCTAACTATGGCTATTCAAAACACTTTTGAAGACAATAAATACACGATTGAGACGATGTATACATGTATTGCCTCAGAATTTGCGTCTGAATAGCGCTGGCTCCGTGGGCGTGGCCGCATTAGCGGATAATGAGCTGAATCACGGAGGTCTGACATGTCTCTTTTCATACAGATTACATAAACAGAGAATATTTGTTTTCGATTTGACTTGCACGATTTAAAACCTGACATTTCAACGTTTTTTTAGACATAAGTCTCATTTTTGTGTCATTAGTATTCTCTAAGTTACAGTTCATTTTCTGAGAACTATCAGATTGGAGTTCATTCAGAGGGAGACGAGAGATCACGCATCATGTTAGTTTTCTTTATTTTGCAAAAAGCACAACATTTTGTTTTTACTCTGAGGGTACACAAATAAAAGAAGATATTCTATAGTTTCAATTGATATATTACTTATGTCTCTATGACAAAAAATGACAGAGTATTTTAAGTCTGTTTTGCTGCAATGTGAAAAAAATCCTGCAAAATGCGCCAGCGCATTACCCGACTCCAGAGAGTTAAACCTTCTTTAAAATAATCATTCATAAAGTTCAAAAAGGTTGAATTGAATTACAAGAGTGTTTGTAGTGGGCTGTTTACATTCTTTACATAAAAGCATTCTGAGGTGCAAGTACATTCTCAGACACAGCTGAACTCACGAGCGCTCTTCTTCGTGAGCATTTGAGCTTGTGGTTAAAAACTAGCCTAGAGCACCATCTGCTGTTAAAAACTAAGCTCAGAATAGATTCAATAGAGAATCGTGATGCATTCAGAAAATCTCAGAATCAAGTGATGCAACGATTTATTGTCCTAGTCCTAATACTCAATAGATGCTGAGATATAAGGGTGGGTGGTCATATTTGAATGCCAAGTTTCCCAATGATATATTTTTTTATTATTATTATTATTATTTTTATTTTTTTTAGTTTACCATAAATTGTCTAGGTCAGGAGTGTCCAATCCTGTTTCTGTAGAGCCACTTTTCTGCTGGGTTTTGCTACAAAACACCTGCCTGGAAATTTTTAGGGATCTTGATCCATAATTAGCTGTTTCAGGTGTGTTTAATTTGGGCTAGGACTAAATTCTGATGAAAAGAGGATTGAACACCATTGGTCAAGGTAGCCTGGATGTTGAACATTTGAGTCTATCTACTAAGAAAAAGAAAATGCCTGACCTTGTCCCTGTCTGTTCTGTGATGCACAGAAGTGGAGCTTTTTGCTAAGAAGAACCCCAAGCAAATTCTCAAACGTCTCGAGGGCTACCTGAAGGAGCGACGTGCTGGGACAGGACACCGAACATCACCTGACACACTATCACATAGCAACGCTTCGCCTGGTGACAGTGGGTCTCAAGCAGGGAGTCAAGGCGGGAAGGAAGGGAAAGAGATAAATTTCACTGGAGTGTGTGAGCTGCCACCTGAAATGGAGGGCGAGGCGAGACTCATCTGAGAGACATAGAGGCATTTGATTTGTACAGTCTTGACTATCTCTCATGCTCTAACTTGGTCTTTCTCTGTTTCTTTGTTTCCTTTCTGTCCTTTCTTGCTCAAGTACACTCAAAAACAAGTCTATGTTGTAATTGTAGTTGCTATAAAACTCTTTACTGTCTTCTGTTCTCTTATAGTACCTATTGGCTCTTTAATGCTTTTTCTGAAAAAGAACAGGAGATTTAGTTGCCAACTATCAGTTTAAAAGGAGAATCTTAGAATTAACTGCCTCAGTGGCAGCAGGTTGTCTTGAACCTGTCAGGAAGAAAGAGACTTTATTTATAGGCCTCATGGGTGTGCAGTTGCAGAAGCAAGCCAGTGCTTCTGCGACTGTGGTATTGAGTGAGAATGACTTCCTGTGTGAAGGCCTGACTAATTAGGCATGTATTTGATTGAGACTAGTCAAGTGAAAGCCTTGTGGTCCGCATGGTCATTTGAACATGTTCACTGTGACCGAGTCAATGCTCAAGAAAGTTGGCAGAGTTTATATTGATGTTGGCTCTTTACTCTTCACTGTTGAAAAATGGAACGAGGTATCAAAACATTGGATGGAAATAGCCTCAAAAGGCCAAAGTTTTTTTTGTCCCTTTAGAGAGATAAATGTCACAATATGATTCAGAAATTTTCTGACATGTTTCTGTTGGCAGGAACTCTTCAACAAGAGCCTGAAATTGTAAAGTCAGGGCATCTTTTTGATGGGAAAGTGCATTTTAGTGATCTGTAGACCAAAATGTATGAATGTGTGAGTATCTATTTCGCAGTTCTGTTACAAAGCTAATGTTGACACTTGCAGACTGATTACTATTAACAGAATTTTCCTTATCAGCTAAATTCTGTTTGAGCTTTGAGCTTAAATTAGGGCAGTAATCAAAGTTAAATGTGATATTTGGAGGTGTTGTGCTTGTCTGCATGAAGCAAAAGCCTACGTTTTCTCTAATTACAGCAGGTACATTCCAATTTTAAGTAGTCATAACGTGACTTTGGACGTGTTGTGGACGAGAGTGAGGATGATCCCATGGCGAAAAACTTGTGCTGGGTCATTTCTAGTATCCTAGACGAGCCCCAAATATGTTGTTGATCCTTATGCCAGAAATAATCCTAAAAAAAATTGTTATCGGTTACTTGTTATGACATTTCTTATGCGGTACAGCTTTCTCAAGCTGTCTACTAGCTTGTCCTGAGAGAATAGATGGTTTATTTTTAAACTGTTGGACAGTGATTAGATCGTTACAGCTCCAGGAAGCACTTTTAGCAATGAAAGTGTGTAAACAAGGCTTATTAGGGATAATTGTGTCTGGTTTAAAAAACGTTAGCCAGGAAGCTGCAGGTCATTTAAGCTGTATGTTATAAGTAACCTAACGATTATTTCTTTCAGAATTGCATGAGACGCGTCGAAAACTTCAGTATCAAAAAGTGAATCACTTTAGTGAACTTCTTGCACCTAACATACAGCATTCAAATAGACATGTGAGACCTGTTGATAGTGTAGTCAAGTACACCGTGAGACTTGTTGATTTAAACACAAAAAAAAGTAGAATACCTTATTTACTGTTGAGCCACATCAGGTTAGTGCAGAAAATAGTTGAGAATTTGATGTATTTTTGTCATTTGCGTCTTGTTCTCCTTAGTCCAGGTCCATTAAAGATGTGAGGGTTGCAACAGTCATGTAAACTGACAGTGATGTACTGTACATTTTGGAAAAAAACTTGATGGGGAAAGTCTTTCCTCCCTTTGCAACCCTATCCTGCACTCTCGTCTTGTTAGCATGTCAGGTAGCGCTAGAGATGTAGCATCCAGGAATCGTTGTTTTAAATTCCTTGTTAAAAAAGCTTGTTAAATCTAACTCGGTATGGTTGCATATGTTTGTCTAAGTTACCTAGTCCAAAGTGTTGTTGTACGATATGAGTACAGTGCGTTCTGTATGTTTCAGGTTTAATTTTACGCTCTTGTTTTATTCTTTTGTAGTTTTTTCTTAAACGACACATGAATATAAATACTCAGTGGATGTATATTAGAAGTCCTGTCACTTTAGCCAGTTTAATTTTATATAAAGCAGAGTAGTATTTTATAAACTTGAATAAGAGCAAAGCATGATGGGAAAAAGAATGTTTATATACAAAGGCAAATCACCCTTTCCTGGGTTATTTAATAGTTTGGCTGGTTTGTATTAATTTAGATAAGCCGGTTCAACACTTTCATAATCCTATATATCCGAGTGAATTCAGTGCAGTTGTAAACTCCATGGCAAGCATTAATGTGTTTCCTACCCAGTGATCTGTTTTCCACACTGACCTGCTGAAAGCAAGAGTGAATTTTATGATGTTGCGTGATAGTATGTCGGCTAATTTCAGTGTCAAACGGTTGAGAGGAGACACAAATGTTGTCAAGTGAGAGTACTGCCTAAAAAAACGCTGGAAAGCGCACATTTGCATTTCCTTCTGTTGTAGGATATTTCAAGCTGTCATGTGCAGTTACTAACTGGTGCAACTCCTCAAAAGTGTGATTCTATCTTGCATACTACAGTAGCTCAAAACTTCTTATGAACAATCAAACCTACAAATCAAGCAATCATCCTGATCATGATATGAGCCTGGTTTGGCACCTTTTCTTGTATATGTGTGCACAATTAGTTGTTTAGTGGTTGTTTTGCTGTTTTTTTTTTTTTTTTTTTTTTTTTTTTTTATAAAGGAGAGGGTGGTCTGTATGTGTGATTTTATATATATATATATATATATATATATATATATATATATATATATATATATATATATATATAACAAAGTTATATGATTGTAACATTATGATTGTTACCGGGGCATATTATGCATACCTCAGGCTTCAGACAAATCTCTTCTGGGCAGACATTTTATTGAGGACAGCCATGATCCCATGTCGTAGCACAAAATGGTGTGGTGTCTCTTGCAGTAATCTACCTAGCTTGGGAATGTACTGTATGTATATGTATGTACACTAATGCAGCACTGCAAAATATTGACTTATACAGTATATATTTCTATAGCCCATGTTTGTGAAAACTGTAGTCTTACACGCTGAAACGCAACCGAACCTTCTCTGGAGGATGTTTTTAACAATCTTAATGGTTTGACGTCAAAACAAATCAGAAGATTTTGTGGCCTTTGGTATTTACTGTGCTTTTGTGAATGGTTTTTTGCAGCGTTACAATGTCAAAAACGATTCACTCTACTATGGCACAATGTAACAATATTTGTTTGGACCAAAAGGAACATTTGTGGGTTTGAAGCTGGTTTGGGGGTCAAGCTCTTTTAATGAGAAACCTTGCCGTCCTAAATGTTAGAATCTCTCCGTTATGATTTTGTGTGTTTTAGAAGAAAGCATTCCACAATACTCCATCTATCTGGCCTACAGAGATGACATTTATTTCTTGAGAAGATACAAACCCAAATGTCCAATTTGATTCATTGAGTTGCCCTGAATCAAATTACAGTAAGTCCAAAATATCCTGCACTTCATTTAAAGATGCATCATTATTGTCTGTTATGATCCTTCAGAGCATTTTATTATATCTGAACCTTGATTGTAGAATCCCTATTTTATAATGAAAATATATTTCAGAATATATGCGGTGGTACAGTGATGTATCGTATGAAGAGTAATAAATAAATGCAACTTTAAAAAACAGTGTTAAAATGTGTTTCATTGCAGTTCTTACATGTTCTTTTTTTTTTAACCAAATGGAAAATGTCCTTATCATCATAGATCATTGTTCTTGCATTGTAATAGTGTGGACTGACCATTAGGGGTCAGTCGACAGTAATGGCTCATGCAGTCTGAATAGCATGTGCTTTCCTGCATTGAATGTTTTCTAATCTGTTAATGAATAACAACTGTGGTATCCATCAGGAATTACTTTTATCTTTGTTGCTTTATAAAGACCCACATGAAATCTGCGCTGCATAACTCTACAGGAAATTGCAATTTGCATACATTAACGTTTGTTAAATGAACATGAATTATTCTTTTTAATTATTTATAATGAACATTAATTAATTATAATGAACGTTAAACAACACTATTGAAAAATTACAATTCCTGTAGATTAAGTTTGATGAAAAGCATTGATCATTATATCTAATTCATTAACTAATAATTAACAAAGTGAACCTTGTAAAGTGTTTTAAATTTTCTCATGCCTTTAATACTTTGGAACTTTTTATTTTTATTTTAAATACACAATTTCAAAGTGCTTTTCTCCTTAGTATTGTAATCCAGAAATTAATTTGTATTCATTAGGACTGTTTTTCCTGCATACAATGACCTATATACACAGCTCGTCTGAGGAGTTTGGCCTGCATTTCCCTGGCTGACACATCAGAACATCAAATGCAAACCTGCTGTGGATCTGATGCTGTCCCTCTGTCCCCGAGTCAGGCTAACAGATCCAGACTGCTCTCACAGGACTCAATTTAGAGAGGTCGGTGATTCTTCCAGGAATTTCTGAATCAAGGAGGACAAACATCTGGCCTGCTTTGTTGAGAGCCAAAGAAAAAGGCAGGATTGCATCCTCAGAGGCAAGGACAAAAACAAATTATTCAATAAATAGTTGTTTTATCCTCAACATTTATTAATTTATTGATTGATTTATTAGATCTCCTTTAGTTCCAGAACAGACCTGGCTGATATCTGAATCTGGCTAGGCTGAAGAACCGCTCTCTGCTGGAAATGCTTATGCCAGATGACATCCTGTCTGGATGAAGGACACAAATGATGGCCAAGGAGCGTGTGCTTATAGTCGCATGCTTGGAACAGAGAACAGCAGAGTTGTATTTGTCTCCATTCTACTACTTAGAAGGAAAGCTTTCAGTTCTCTATAATAAAAGGTTTACATCATAATTTTTAAAAGCATAATTCACCATTTTAACTAGTAATCAAAGAAAATTAAAAAAGGAGAAAGTCAGCAGGTTCGATTGGGAGTCTGCACCACATCGACGTGAACAATAAAAGAAGGAAAATTAATGGAGGAGACACAACTTGGTGTTCTTAAACGGTAAATATTGACAGAATAATATACAGTATGCACACAGATACTAATTTCGATAATAGAACAGGTCTGAATTAGGTGTTATTTAACAGAGTGTCCTAGCTGTTCTTTTTTCATACAATAAAGGTGATTGGGGATGGTGTACATTCAAATAAGGCATGTCACAGTGCATGATGCCTGTATTAGCATTGAACCTGTGAGATATGAGATATAAGGTAAAGAAAAAAAGTGAATGTTTTTTTTCTCACACAAAGGTAGCTGCCAGGACATTCTGCTAAACATCGCCTTAATGCGCCACTGAAGAAACAAAGCTGTACAGGTTTGCAATGACATGAGGGTGAGTAAATGATCAGATCAGAATTTGAATTTTTGGGTGACCTGTCCCTTTAAATAATGCTGTCATTTTGTGTGATAGTTTTGTTCTTAAGTTGTTCAACTCAACATTGACTGTACCAAGGGTTACGATACAAAAAGCAACAGAAAGGGAGAGAGAAATTTGTATTGCAATTACCCATCTGTATGTAATCAGACTGCTCTCTGTCCCAGATCTTTTGCATGTTAGTTTTAGTAATGCTGAGCAGTGCCCACTGTTTTTAGACTGATGGCTACATCTTTTGCACATAAGCATGCTGGCCACAGTTCCCCTCACCCCTTCCTACTGCTTTAAACATTGTCGCAAGCTGGGGCAGACCCTCTTACCCCTTCATCACAGGCTCAGTGGTTTGTGCTAAACCTCTGTCAGCATTTTAGTGTTGTGAGTCAGAGAAGCACACTGGTCTTTCCATGACTGAGATGAAAGTGTTTCTTCCAGAAAAATCTAGCTTTTTATAGTGTGCATATTTAACAAAAGCTTTGTGCTAGTTGAATAATAATGTAGACTGTGTGTGATGAGACATTATTTCAACCTGCTCCCCATCTGAATCTTGGGAGCCTTCTGGCTGATATCCCCCTCCTCCGTCTCTCTGTGTTTCATAACCTCTCTCTCTCTCTCTCTCTCTCTCTCTGTCTCTCTCTCTCTCTGCATTTCACTCTGCTCTCTCAGCTGTATTTTCTGGTTCTTTCCCTCCCCCTCCTTAATGCATGATTTTCCTACTTTCAGTACTTTTATACCAGACTCCCCTTCCTTGCCTTACAAAGCCCTCAAAGTCTTTTTTCCTCTTCACTCTTGACAATCTTCGCTAGGGTCTGCAGACCTGGTACGTCCCAGATCATTTTGTGGTCAGTCAGACAGTTAATTTGTGTTTTCATTCAGCACAATTCAAAGACATATGTGTACACACAAACACAAATATACAGCTCTCCTTTGAATAGGAACTGTTTGTGGTCTGGACTGCTCACAAAATATACAAGAGGTGCGTTTCAGTGGAAATACTGCATCGTCTCTCTGTCATTTAGTGTCTGTCTGTCATTCAACAAACAATTTGTAATGTGTTATGTATATCTCTCATTCAATATTTATCTGTTGCTCATTCTATTTATCTGTTTGTTCATTTTGTGAGCTTAAAGGCAAGGTAGGCAATTTGTTCCAGAAACATTTTTTGTAATGCTAGTTGAAAGTCTTTTCACATCCTGATAGCAATCAAAAAGTTAAGTGGCCTAAATATATTTATATGTATATATATCATCTGTGGAAGGCATAGGACCATAAAATGTTCATCCAATCGGTCCAAATGCAATGATACAATGTTCTATCTGCCTGTCAGCGTATGTATTTCCATACCTCCGTGCACCTTGTTCCCGCAGACATCATATGTCACAGCCGCGTTTTATGGTATGCAGAGTTAGACAGTCACCAAGCACCACAACCGAAACAGAAGCCACCTTTTACAGTACCTCCTGTACCAAAACAATGAACTTATGCTGCGTTCACACCACAACTACCGTAATTTGGGAGAGAGGGAAACCCGTGATGTCATACTCAGAGTGGTTTGTGACTCAAATTTATGTATTTCAATGGCAACACTAGCAACGGCAAAATTAATCTGCAGCAGTCAGGTGGTACAGGTCAGTGCTCTTTAAGTTATGTTCATTATTATTGTAATGTTATGTGTTTTGAGACATGAGGTAATTTAACACTGTCTCGTTACGCTTTGCAGACTCTTCTGTGGTGTGTTCATGTGTTTTGGAGGAGGTGTGGCTTTGGAGACTCTCTGAAGGGTGGGATCTTATGCTTTGAATGCTAGCTCTCTATTGTTAACATCTTCAAAAATTTACTTACCCCACCTTTAATATTCACTTTTGCTATATTGAAAAGAGCTGCCAGGACATTCTGCTAAATATCTCCTTTTTTTTTTTTTTTTTTTGGTGAACTGTTCCTTTAAATAATGCTGTCATTTTGTCTATCTATCTGAGCAAACCTCTTTTTAAGTTAGAAAACCAACTGATGTATTGTGAAAGTTTAAACAAGGGACATAGTGAAGATTTACTTTTTGGGTCAAGAGATCAGGTCCAGCAAGACTGCATATGTGTGTGTTGGTGGATGATATGAGGTGTCTTTTCCATATTGCTCAGATTTTCTTGCCACCACTGGTATATTACATTAGTCTGTGACACTAAAGGCCAAGAGTAATTCCATTCGAGGAGGTGGAAGGAATTTTCTAACAGGAGTCATTCTATGTGTGATAGTGATTTTTCCAAAATTACTTCATTGATTAGTTTTCTATCAAATACATGTTTTGCTTATTGTTATGCTTTTCTCTGTTCGTAATTATTGTACATTGGGATTCATGACACTTTTTTCAATGTTATTTTTTGTAACTAGTTTAATGTAAGTTCTTTAATTTAAAGAACTTTAAATTAAAGTTCTTTAAAATTAAAGTTCTTTAAAAGTTAAAGTAAACAGCTGTTTTCAATCAGCTGAACAAGTTCTTAAGCTTGAATGGATACTTTGATAACTTTCAATCTGGTTTCCGACAGCATCACAGCACAGAGACAGCACTCATAAAGATAATAAATGATATTCGCCTAAACACAGATTCAGGTAAATTATCAGTGCTGGTTCTACTTGACCTCAGTGCTGCGTTTGACACTGTCGATCACAACATTCTTCTTGACAGGCTCGAAAACTGGGTTGGGTTTTCTGGGATGGTCCTTAAATGGTTCAGGTCATACTTAGAAGGGAGAGGTTATTATGTGAGTATCGGTGACCATAAGTCTGAGTGGACATCCATGACATGCGGATAAATAATAATGAGAAAGAACCAAATTGCATATCACAGCTATGCAGATGACACCCCGATTTACCTAGCCCTCTCACCTAACGACTACAGCCCCATTGACTCCCTGTGCCAATGCATTGATGAAATTAAAAATTGGATGTGCCTAAACTTCCTTCAGTTAAACAAAGACAAAACTGAAGTCATTGCGTTTGGAAACAAAGATGAAGTTCTCAAAGTGAACATGTACCTTCACTCTAGGGGTCAAACAACTAAAAATCAAGTCAGGAATCTTGGTGTAATTTTGGAGTCAGACCTGAGTTTCAGTAGCCATGTAAAGACAATAACTAAATCAGCATATTATCATCTCAAAAATATTGCAAGAATTAGATGCTTTGTCTCCAGTCAAGACTTAGAGAAACTTGTTCATGCTTTCATCACCAGCAGGGTGGATTATTGTAATGGGCTCCTCACTGGTCTTCCCAAAAAGACCATAAGACAGCTGCAGCTCGTACAGAATGCTGCTGCCAGGATTCTGAGCAGAACCCGAAAACATGAACACATCACACCAGTCCTCAGGTCCTTGCACTGGCTTCCAGTTGCATTTAGAATTGATTTTAAAGTTCTGTTACTTGTTTATAAATCACTCAATGGCCTAGGACCTCAATACATTGCAGATATGCTCATAGAATATAAACCTAACAGATCACTCAGATCATCAGGATCAACTCACTTAGAAATACCAAGGGTTCTCTCAAAGCAGGGAGAGTCTGCTTTTAGCTGTTATGCCAGCCGCAGCTGGAACCAGCTTCCAGAAGAAATCAGGTGTGCTCCTACAGTAGCCACATTCAAATCCAGACTCAAAACACATCTTTTTACCTATGCATTTGTTGATTGAGCACTGTGCTACGTCCGAACTGTTTGCATCCTATTTTATACATATTATCTTTTTATTCTTTAATTTTTTTTTCCTGTTTTTATTTCATTTTTAATGTATTTTATATCTTTTATGTATCAGCACTGTTATTTCTATTCATGTTCTATTTTTATTCTTCTTCTTTATGTAAAGCACTTTGAATTACCATTGTGTATGAAATGTGCTATACAAATAAAATTGCCTTGCCTTGCCTTGCCTAAAAATTAGACTACTGCATAAATTACCAACCTTTAGCATAACTGTAAGAATAGAGACCTGCTCTCAGTTCTCAGTTAAGAGAAGTACTGGCTGTGTGTATTGTGCATGCCATTGCGCATATCTCCTTGCTCCTTATCTGTGCTGAAGACATCAGTTCTCAGTTAAGAGAAGTACTGGCTGTGTGTATTGTGCATGCCATTGCGCATATCTCCTCGCTGCTTATCTGTGCTGAAGACATCAGTGCCTGGTGATGTCCCTTGTATCTGTCCCTGTCCTTGGTACCTTACATCCTTGGACATTCCTTACATCTTAGCTCATGACTTATATATGGCAATGTATCCTTGCCATTGAGTGTATATATACCTTAGCTGAACAGTAAACCTCTGAAATAGCTTCCGTGTCTGTTTCTTCCCGTGGCTGTGTATTCCTGACTGAAGGGGCTGAGAATATTTGGGGTGCTGAGGAATAACCTAACAATACTATATGGTGGAGCTGGTAGCATATTGCTTAAAGGGTTAGTTCAACCAAAAAAGAAAAGGGAAAAAAAATTTACTCATGCATGCGTCATTTGAAAATAGAATGACTTTCTTATTCTATGGAATGCACACAATGTTTTCCACATTATGATGAAAATTAAATCCCCATACCGCATTAAGTTTTGCCCATACTGCTTAGATCTCATTTGTCTATCCATATTCCAACCTACTAGCAGAGAGACAAATCACATCACATTTGAGGTCAACTTCATTAAAAATGTTTAAATAACAAGAATAAAATAAACAGTGTCGGGGAAAGTTACTTTTAAAAGTAATGCTTTCAATATTGCTTTATTTCCTAAAAAAAGTAACTAATTACATAGTTACTTGTTATGGAAAGTGATGCTTTATGTTACTTTTGCATTACTTTTTTGGAAAAAAAATTATATTTTTGGAAAATGTAAACACCCTTTCAAACCAAAAAGTGAAAAGAATAAGCCTCAGGCTGTAGGAAGTGCAAATTCATGCCTTTACAGTAGAGGGCGCAGCTCAAACAAATCGTTCGGCTGTGCTGCCATTCTAGATTGCAGAAGAATAGGATGCAGGAGAAGAAAGTTCAAGACTCTTACTTAAGCAATAAAAACAAAAAAAAAAAGGAAACACAAATGCGATGTAAATCTAAAGTCATTTTTGCTTATTAGTATGGTTGAATTGGATCAAAGACATTGGTTAATAAAGTGAGATTAAATACATAAAGTATATTTGTGAATTTATCGTATTTATTGCAGGTTTGCGTAATATTTTTAGTTCGCATTTCACTGTTTTATTCATTTTGAGGAATACTGAATCCGTTTATGTGCATGCTCACATTTATTTTAGAACTATATAACCATCATGTTCACACAGCGCACACAATGCCTCGGCTCTTACTTCCAATGGCTCTCAACATGGGACAGGAAAACTGTCAGTTAATAAATGGGAAAGCAAAGTAACTTGTGTTACTTATTTGAAAAAGTAGCTCAGATATTTTCTTGTATATTTAAAAGTAATGCGTTACTTTACTTTACAAGTCTTCTCCTAAATAACTAAAAGCTGAAGGTAAAGGATTCATTATAGCTAGAGCATTTTTATGTTTTGTTGGAGCATTTGGTGCAGTGACAACAGCCAAACTGGAAAAACGGGGCAACAAATTTTAAATAATATTTAAAAACAAAAACAAAAAAATCTTTGGGGATGCCAAGTGTAAGTCTATGCCTTAAATCCATAAGAAATCAATTATTACAAACTTCTCAACTTCTTTCCGATCCCCAGATCATGATATTACAATAATTCTCTGGACACACTGGTGTCCAGTTTTTCTGAATCCACTTCCAATTAATTCAGACTTTTTTCTCATTCTCTCTCATTCCTCCTCATCCTTCCCCTCCCCCAGCCTATACTATCAGATACTCTAGGTCCCTCTTTCCTCTCTCTTTTGAGCTTTCATTGGACTTCCAGCTGAAGGTTAATATAAAGAAAGTGGATCCAAGCCTGAAACAATTTACCCCTTTATTATGATTTTGAAAGTGTGTTGAATGACACCTACTCAAAACCATGTTTTAACCGTGCTGTGTGTATTTTTTATTTATGTTATAATACTTTCTTCTGTCCCTGCTTAGAATGCAGCGTTTATATATATAAAGAGAGAAGCATTGGAAAGAAGTGAGGTGAACAGGGTCAGGACAGGACCTTGGTGGTACTTGAACTCAAGCAGGTCAACTACTGTAAAGCGCAGCTGTTCCATTTTGTCAAAGCATTTCCAACATGGCTACAGCTCTGACAAATCAATCAATCTAAATGTCTAATCGATTGAACACTTTAATTCTTTAACAACATCGAAAACCCAACACTGAATATAAATATTACATGCAATAATCCTGCATTTGGATCTTGCCACACCTATTGGATCTCTTAATTTGTCCTCATCAACTCTACTCTATACAGATGACTGCATAAATTTCTCATCACCTAGTAAAACTACAGAAATACGCCCTCTGAAAAAAAGCTTAAACAGTTCTTTGCAGTACTTTGATTCAACAAAAAGCCCTCTATATATCACCAACCATTTTTCTCCATATATGGTTCTTGAGGGATAAAGCTTCAGTGATCTATACATTACAACTTTCTTTCTTTCTTTCTTTCTTTCTTTCTTTCTTTCTTTCTTTCTTTCTTTCTTTCTTTCTTTCTTTCTTTCTTTCTTTCTCCTACCCCCTCTCTTTAAGTCTGTTATTACACTCCTCTGTAGCTCCTCATGTGTCTCTACCACCCTCCCCTTCGCCTTCCACCCCGCTGTCTCACTTGCACACATTCTCTTTCTCCCTCTCCCACACTCACTTGTCTCCTGCTAAAAACTGTCTGTGGATCACTTCTTCTGTTTGCAGCAGTGAATAAGGCACCATGCCGGGACTGAGGGACCAGACGGCACAATCTGTTCTCTATCTATCCCTGCTGGTTTACTTCTGGACTGTAAACGGATTGACAGAACACTGCAAATCAGAGATCAGCCACACAGCTCCAGAGCAACATGTGGAGGACGGAAAGGCAACATCTGGAGCAGGTACAAATGACAAAATACTTCTTTTTAAACTTTATGTTCTATAAAAGCTATCAGGTTGATCTCCAGGGTCTCAACAGAACATAAGGGTTAAATGTGATGTCACCTTTAACCAAGTACAAATTTTCTGTGATTTGGAAAAAAAAGCACTTGCAAATTAGTATTCAGTTTTCCAACAGCACACTGCATTTACTTTGACAGGTTGTATTTTGCACATAGTTTACAGCACATTTTTGAGTGATACTTTACAAAAGACAAGGATTCTTCTTGAAGGAGTTTTTGCATTTATGTGAGCAAAGCTCTTGGTGACAACAGCAATACTTGCACCTGCGTTTGGAGAAGCCTTGTCTAAGAAGAGATTTCACTGAGGAAGAAAAACGCTGCTGAACGCCTGAATAAATTAATATTTACCTGACATGATGTGATTAATGGAGAAGATGAAAAACTAGCACTGTACTCATTGAAGACAGACTTTCATCCTTGTGTTTCAAAAGAATGTGATGGCTTCATTATTCTTGCAACTCGGATTAAGGAGTTAATTTAAGAGTTAATAGCAGCACTGTTGCTGAGGTTTGGAAAATATGGTTACTGGCAGGCTTCTGGTATTCAATAACACAGCATTTCCATTAAATGCAGGTATGCAGATTCACTTTTAGAAACTGGACTGATCAGTGAAATTACAAAGAGTAATGAGAAAAACAGAGGAACCATCCCAACATGGTTGAATTACCCTGTGGAACCCAATAGGAGTGTATGTATTTACTATACATGTCTTTGGCAGAAATATCTGTAGTGTTATTGGTCACTCTTTTTGTAGCCTCTCACAAGATATTTATAAAGGTTGTTGCCTTGGTGGGAGTGTAAGAGCCTTTTGGTTGCTTTTTAGGCCTTAAAGTCAACATGAAATCCATAATGACTGCATTTACTCACAAATAATAGCTAGGCATTATTAGAGCAGGCTTGGTTTCATCAATTACAAGTGAACAAAATCAAGTGCTGCCCTTCATTTTTATTAGCTGAATCCTGTTTATTTATATATAAACACATTAACCAAGTAAAATGAGTTTTGAACAGGGTTTCACATCAACTTTAAGACTTTTGGCTTTTTGGCTCAGTTTTGGCCCAGCTGTGGTTCTTCATTCTGAAGATGCTCTGGTAAACACACCTGCACACCAGCCCAGGCTTTACCCTGGTGCTCCTGTCTGTTAGATGATTTAGCACTCTTACTCTGTCAGACTGAAAAGGGTAAAATAATACTTGATACAATCTGTAAAATTTGATCTTTTGGATCCAATCTGAAGTTGTATGAGCAAGATTACTGCAGTTTTTACATATAGAAAACTGCAGTTTTTTGGACACGAAAAAACTGCAATTTTGCAGTATACAATTTCTGCAGGTTTACTGCTGTTGAACTTCAATGTACTGCAGTTGTACTGTGATTATACTTCATTATACTGCAAATCTATGGTTGTGCTTAATTATACTGCAGTTCTTTTTTGTAAGGTCAAACTGTTCTTCACGAAACACTTGGAAAAGCACTAGTAATATTTTTGGAAATTTCTTTCTGGAATTTTTGGAGGTTTAAAAAGAATCTTCAAAGAAGCTATCAACAGCTGTCATTTGTCCTGTTTCGGCCTAAACTGTAGCGTACTGGTTAGTGCATATGCTCTGTTGCCACAGTGTTCACGTTGACAATATGAGTTTGACTCCAACTGAACAATCCTGTTCTTGTTTTTCTCCTAATAATTTTTGTGTTCTCTCTGGCAATAAAAATGGTGAAAAAAAGGCTGTTTTGAAACCCCATTCATTGGAAGCTAGTGTTTATCGACAGCTAAGTAAACCTTTGCCAGATTACTCAGACTCCCGAGGACTGGCGTTGACTAGCTCTGTGTGGGTAATGACTTCACAGCAACAGGCAAGAATGTTGCTTAAATCTTTCCCAGCAGGGGTGAAACTGCCCTTGGGAGACAGTACAGGATAAATTTCAAGGGCCAAAGCGTCTGTGTCAACATATGAGGTTATGAACTCTAAAATTGGACAGTTTGTGTGTGTGGGTGTGGGTGTGTGTGTGTGTGTTAGAGTGTATTTTCAATTAAAAATTAGTTGACAATGTGGAAATCAAGAGCTAAGAATAATTTGTTATGTTTCTGTAGATGTTCCACAAGTGAAGATAATTCCACCCAATGCAAGGATTGAAGTTGGACAGTACAAACGATTGCTGTGCAAAGGTGAGAGGCCAGTTTAACCATACAACAATAGTTTTGTCATCATTTACTCACCCTCGTGTCATTCCAAACTCGTATGACTTTATTTCTGTGGATAACACAAGATCATTTTTGTTGAATATTGTGGCTACTCTTTTTATGACAATGAAATTGAAAGGGGAGCGGATCTGTCAAATTACAAAATGACAAAAAAAGTATAATGAAAGTGGTCTATATGAGCAACAAGTCTTTTGGAGTCCTATGATGGCTTTATGTGATGGACAGACGTCAAATGCAAGTCACCATTCACTAAATTAACTAGCCAATACATTTCTCAATTGGACAACAAAAATCAAATCTGTTACAAAAATGCTGCATTTGAGGTTAAATTTCATTGACATAAATTTCGGTCTGTTCTTCACACAAAGCATATCATATGGCTTGGAATATAGTGCAAGAGTATTTAATAAATAATAAAAAACTTTAGGCAGTAGCTGGATATGCATTTGTTGTTGAACTAAATCAGATGCTAAAGTTACTGTATCAATTAAGTAATTTTTCTATTTTTTCCTAGTTGTTGGGAAAGCAGATGAGATTCACTGGTTTTCTCCTAATGGTGAGAAGATTCTAACAAAACATGACAATCTCAAGGTGCGCAATCATGGCAATTCCTTGTCCTCTCTCATTGTTCTCAATGCCAATTTGAACAATGCTGGGATATACAAATGTGTGGCCAGAAACGGAGACACAGAATCACAAGCCACGTTCAAGCTGGACATCATTTGTAAGTATTTACCTTAATATTATCAGTCAATATTATCACAAATATTATGGCAGAACGTGAAGTCCAGCCTGTGCATTTTTGATTTATTTAACATTCTGGGTTTATTGTTTTGTCAGTACCTGATAATATACTCAAACATTCAAGGATGTGACTGTTTGAATATATATTTAGTATTTCAAATGGTTAAAATGTGTTCAATCTTAAATGTTTTAAGGTATTAGCATTTTGTTTACTTCCACCATTTTGCTATCTTTAAACACACACCCTTTTTCAAAACCCACCTTTCAATGTCAGCTTAACCCAATGTGAGCAAACCTGAACATGCAAAATGATTCTCACACAGAGAATGTTTCTGATAGATTCATTTTCTGATGGATGTTCAAATATTAGGGACATTCATGCATTGTTTATAAACAGTTTTTAAAGTAGAATAATCCAGCTATATAGAACAACATGTTCTCCAACCAATACGCCTATATAGGTCGTTTGTCACTTCCCTGAAATACGACCCATAGGAGCGTTTGCTAAAGTTGCGCACCTATCGACAACAGGACACTTTCATTTTAATGCATTGTTCCCTTTTATCTGTGTCATATTTTGGGTTTTGTGTAGCTCAATTGGCAGAGCATTGCAATATATAACAATTTGCAATCATGTGATCATGCTATCGTTGGTTCGATCCCAGGGAACGCATGTGCTCATAAAGTGTATAGCCTATGCACTATAAATCACTAAGGGTAGGTTTAGGGGTGGGGTGGGTGTAGACATTAATAGAAAAATGAGTTTTTCTAAATGGAAATAGGACAAATGATGTAAAAAGTCCACACATTGTATTTAAATGAACATGCATTTTGATTGGTAACGACAGTCATATGTCATTTCATGACGCCAGACGTAACACGACACTCATTATTTTTACGCCCGCTAGAGGGCGCATGACTTTAAAACGTATTTATAGGTCATAATAAGGTGCTTGAAAATGACCTATAGGGTCTTATATAGAAGTAGAATATAGTCAAACAGACCTTGATCAAAGATTTTTATTGTGTATGTTATTAAGTTCCTTTAATATTTATAGTATTTTTAGAGAATCTTTTTCCTGTTTCCAGATCTGGGGCAGAAGTTACTAGAAGGGCTGTTTGAATCATGCTTGAATTAGTCAGTCATCCAGAACAATGTGTTGGAAATTTGGAGGGAATTATCAAAGTGTAGCCAGACATCCTGTTAGACAGATGCATTCCTTTCTCTTTGTACGTTCCTGTTACAAGTGTCCAAGAAGCGTAAGTTGACTGAGGGAGTCAGTGTTGCAGTGCAGAAAACTAGACTTTTAGAAAAGCCAGAATTGGCTGATTGTTTTCCCCAAACTTCTTAAAGTGTGCTTTTTCATTTGATCAAGCAGCTTATTGATCATTACAGACTCTATTTTCATGGATGATAATGTTACTTTTTTTTTTTTTTTTTTTTTGTCTTGGCGGGGAAATATGTATACATTCATAAAAATAAAGGTTTTTCTTCCATATAGAACCTTTACTTGCATGGAACATTTCAATTGCACAAAATGTTCCTAAAGTGGTTTTTAATATAATAATTTTTTTTTAAATTCTTCACATTAAGAAAAACTGGTTCTTTTAAGAGCTGTTCATTGAAAAGTTCTTTGGGGTTCCTAAAATGGTTCTTCGCTGTGAAAACCCAAGTGAATGATGGTACACTTCAGATAAAGCCTCATTCCATGGTCTTAAAGACATGGCTGTTATTGAATTTTCTCTTGTAAATTATTGCTTTCAAATAAGAATATAATATATTTGAGACTTTTTTTTTTTTTTTTTTTTTTACTTTTAAGCAAAGTATGATGAAGTAATACAAGTGAATTGACTAATGGAAATGAACCGTTTTTTTGTTTTGTTTTTTTACATTAAAAAAAAGTCTTGCAGAAACCTTTGACTATTGGTATAAAGTATGATCCACTTCCCAACTTATTCTAGACAAGAGCAGGTTACACAGACAGACCAAATGACCTGCATATGACAACCAAGATAGCCTATTGTAGCAAAACAGTACTTTGTAAACATGAACTGTAAACCCTGGAATGGAAATTGCATAAATGTAGCCAATCAGATTAGCTTGATGTTTTCAGAAAATTACAGTTTTGTGTCCAATATGCATCCGACAGTCTGAGACTAACCACAAAGTAACCTTCAACTAGCTTTTACATGTGTGGCTATGGTCTATGATTGAGCTATAAACTACAGTCTTCTCACTTGCTCCAAAATTCAAGATTGTTACATTTGCCAAGTTGGTTCCTTCCCTTTCATTCTCTCTGTGTCCTTTAAGTAAAGAGAATGCGTAGAGAAACTGAGAGGGAGGGAAGAGGAAAACGACAGAAAGAGCCCAAGCCCACCAAGAAGCCCAAAGTTCCTAAACCCACCAAGAAACCCAAGGGCGAGAAGAAAGCCAAAGGAGAGAAGGGTGGGAAGAAGAAAGGCAAGAAGAACAGGGAGGAGACCACCACCACCACTACCACTACTGTGGCACCCACCACCACTGTGGCACCCACAACCACTGTGCCCATTGAGTATGATGAGGAGTTTTATGACCCTGAACCTGACCAGTACTGGGATGAAGGTTAGAGAAGCCCTTCTTATTAAATAACTTACTCAATTAGATTCTGTGAATTTTGGTGTGACTGGAGCAGAACATTGACTGCCTTGGTTTTGTAGAAGTATTTTCCCCACTATTTTTGCTAATGAACTCAAGTTGATGAATTATTACAATGTCTACTTCATGGCCTTTATATAAAATTTTTATATGGTTGTAAGAATCTGAAGGATCAGCCTGCAATAGTACAGACATTTCAAAATAAGAGTCCCAGTGTATTTTGGGCTTGTTTATAATTAAAAGTTATAAGTTTTAATTTCGCTAAGTTTTTTCTTTTTCTTTTGGGCATTATTGGTATTTTGGTTTCACATAAATTTTATTTAATTTGATTTCCATTTAATTCATAGTAAATTATTGTAGTCTCCCCCACAGGAAGAAAAGACTAACATTATTTGACACATATATTATTCATTATATAAATTTTACTAGTAAAATCTGTGTCCTGTTCACTGAGAGAGACACTATATGACAGCAAGGAGAACATAGAAAAAGGATAACCATTTAAATGCTGTAATTTTGCATAATTTACAATGCATAATAATGCATAATATTAGTATGTAATTAAATGTAATAGTATGCTATGTAATTAAAATTAATTTCAATAAATAAAAATAATGTTAAAAATTACACTTTATTTGTTTGTCACATGTAGTAGACCATTTTTGTGCCGTGGGTAATAGGAGAATTTTTACCCGGCTACCACCGCAAGTATATTTCAAGCCTGTGGGAAGCACTGTAAACTGCATCAATAATAAATTGTAAATGTGTTCAGCATTCTGCAACAAATATTTTCAGATTTTCTAGACTATTTTAATCTGTAAAGTGAGCTTGATATATTAAAATTTAACGTATGGCTTCGCCAGGCTTGTATTATGACATTAAGCGGGGCAGCGGGTGCCTGAGCCCTCCCCAGCTCTACAGTGCCTCACAATTTTCCAATGTAAATTTGTGGTGAAAAATTGAATTGCAGTGCACTCTAATTGAGAGCCATGGGGCAGATTTTAGACTGTCCCGCTGATGTTCATGTTGCCTTACTTAAATCTTGCTCTAGACCAAGAGAATATCAGTCCGCTTCAGCTATGTGTATATTAGTCTGCATCAGGTCAGTATCTAGTTGGCATGTCTTTTCTTCGTATCAAATTAATGAAAGTTTATATGTGCTAATGTGAATAGCATTTATATAATTAAGGCAATACTAATATAGCATTCTATGTGTGTGTCGTGTGTACCTAAATCCTGTCAATCAACATTAGACTACCCTTAGGCTGAATAACTCAAGGATGTTAGACCTCTGCCAAAAGTGTCTGTGTGTGTGTTCAGTGATTAAAATTTAATGCTCACAAAGTATTTATCATAAAGTAGCGCTAAGACCCAGAATCTGCCCTACCTAAATTTACGGTCAGGACCCGCTACTGTACAGAAGCATATATCATTGTTAAACAACCTTAGAGAACCTGCTGTGTCTGGAATAAGGTCAAGTTGAAAGATTTTATTCCTTGATCTGGAATACATCTGGAAATAAATTGCACTCACAAAGACTGTTTGGTATCCATAGAATTTCCTGCAGAGACAACAACAGCGGCAAAACCTACAAACCCTCCGACAGAGAAGACCACAGATTTCCCAACAGATTTTCCTCCTGACACGGATGAGTATTCCCAACCTTATCCTGACTCATGTAAGCATAATATCTCTCATGTCTGTGTAAATAAACACCACTTTGTTCATTATGATCAACATTTCCTTTAACTTACTTGAAGACGATGACTATTGGAAGGTGGATGAGCCCACACCTACAACCTCTGTGATTGCTGGCCGTCCAGCTGATGATGATGATTATTGGGATGCCAGATGTAAGTCTTTCAAAAATGAATGTTTTTACATTAATTAAGACCTGAAGCTAGTTAGAAATACCCAGGTGGAAAAAAGTGCACTAAAATATAATACACTTTATTTCACTACACTTAGTACACTTCCATAATGTACTTAAAGTGCTCTGTTTTTGTGCACTAATTCTGTACCTAATACACTAAAAATTCTTCTTTAGTACTTCTTAAGATAATCTTAAGAACATCTAAGTGTACTCAACTGTGCTATTTTGAGACACCATGAATATGAACTAAAATGTGTTTTAACATACTATCTCTGTATTAAAAAAAAATTTAGTTACCACTTGTAGTACACTTGAACCCATCTTTCTTACACTTTTAAATGTACTCAGACTTGAAAAAAATACACTTATAATAATATGATACATTTATACAAAATGTATTTATAAATGTATTGCCCACATATTTTAAATAATTCATTTCAAATGTATTGTAGCTATGTAAATATGTGACCAGTCACGGAAAGTAGGGACACAAGTCGGTTCTGGGGCATTTTGAGTTATTCACAGATTCTGAAAGTGTAGTCTCCAAGCTTTCCAACGATGTGTAACATGGAAATCTGATAATATTTGGAGAAGTTGTGGCCATTTAAAGGTAGGCACTCAAAAATGCTCAAAGGGCAGAAAATGACCTCTAATTTTGCAGTTCTCGCCTGTTCTCACCTGCTGGGAGTGACAAAAGGGCTCATTTACATCTCATTTAGATAAGCCATACCCCCTGTAAAGCTGCATGGTTGCATAGCAACGATAGACGCAACGGGAAAAATCGGACCGCATACTATTAATAATAAAGGATAATGTGCATTGTAAATGTCAGTAATTTATCTTTTTTGACATTAGGACTTTTTTAACAGGATTCTGTGATAACGTATAGTCCTGGTTTAGACCTCAGTTAGTGGTTAGACCTGGTTTGAGTCAAAGGATTAAAAAAATCCTGTACATTTAAACTCTTCAATAAATACTTTTACTTTTGACTTATAACGCACATTTTACGGCTACGGATACTTTATACTTACGTAGGAATTAGGGCTGGGCGATATATCGCATGCGATTCTCACGCGCATTTCGTCAGTAAAGCCGGTTCCCTGATTACCGCTAAATCGCCATCACCTGCTTTCAAATGGAGCGGCATTTAACAGACAGAGCCGTAGTTCACTGATAAGCCACGCAAATATCGCGTTCATTATCGAAGGCGATTCATCTGCGATATGAACGTGATATTGCGTGGCTTATCAGTGAACTACGGCTCTGTCTGTTAAATGCCGCTCCATTTGAAAGCAGGTGATGGCGATTTAGCGGTAATCAGGGAACCGGCTTTACTGACGAAATGCGCGTGAGAATCGCATGCGATATATCGCCCAGCCCTAGTAGGAATTTAATCTGATACATTTACTATTACATTAGTAAATCCTTGTTAAGAATATTAAGTAGTAACTGGCTAAAATTATTAGCGTCACATTCAATTCAAGGATAGTAAGGTTTACATGAGCTAAGTCATTCACACCAGTCAATTCAAGCAGTTGAAGCGTTATTCAAATTAATAGCAGATGCTAACATTACCATCTAAAAGCCCATTATAGTAATGGGGGTTTTTGGCAAGTGATACGATGCTAACGATTACAATTAAAACGAAACTCCTGAGCTAGCTAATAGCAAAAGACACATGAGATAACGTGTAGCCTACGTGTTCTTAGAATGAACACAAAACGACAAACTTTGATGTTTATAGAAACTCACCCCATAAGAAACAGAAAAGATCTCGTTGCCTCCAATGAAATAAGTTGTTCGGGCACACTTTCTCTTTGTCGGGGTCTTCTTTGTGGATGTAACCATCTCCGAAGTTTGCACTACTATGCGTCTGTTTGCCTCTAAATGTCCAATAATTCGCATGTCCTGCCACTCTTTTTCCGCAGCTAAAGAATCCAGCCGTATGTTGTACTTCAAAACATTTTCGGTGTAACGGCCACGGTTCAGCTCGTCTGCGATATTCTTTGCGGCGTCCATCTTCATTAAATTTTGATATCAGCTAGAGCCGGCCAGAGCGCTGCATAAATAAGTAGCCACGCTTCCCTTGGAGGGCAGCGGCAATAACAAAAGAAACAAAAGCCAGCGTATCCGATTCCAGTATGGAAATACAAACAGACAATGACACGCCCCTACTGTGAGATAGAATCCCAGAAAAACAAGCCGATTTCAACCTCAAAATGTACGCTTTTAAATAAAACAATACTGCTACCTAAAACACGGAGATGCTTCTTCGTGATCTCAACTAACAAATCCTGAAAAAAACGAAAATCACCAATTTTGAAAAAAAAACGCTTCTTTCTCAGTTTGCTCAATAGTTGCGCTGCCGACTTGTGTCCCTGGTTTCCGTGACGGGTCACATATTTCCTTTATATGATATACTTGTGATATACATGTTAATGGTGTCTTTAAATAGTACTGTCATGTGAAAGAAAAATAGCAGCAGGAAAGATGGCAAGGGTCAGACGTCGTGGGTGCAGGTGGCAATGTATTTCTTGGTAGCGCAGAGACTGCAATGGGCAAACAAGTCCTCCGACAAGAATACAACAGGTAATTCAAAACTGCCTCAACAGAGAATATCCAGAACAGGAATGAGGCCAGAGAGACTCAAACCCTGCCAGGACTAACACTACACGAAACCACCAACAATCTGACAATACAGGACAAAATGCACAGACATTAAATAGCGGCACTGATGAGCCCCAGCTAACACTGATCAGCTCATCAGTAGCAACACACACTCACAGGGAGACAGAGTGAACCAGTGAACTGTAACAAGTACAGTCAAGTACACTATTAGTATGTCATTACTAGCACCTTTTTCCCCACATTAAAATGTATAAAATATAGCACTTTAAGTACTTTGTGCTAAAAGTATACTTATGAATATACTTTATGAATTTTAGTACACATTTAACCTGCATGTTTAATTTTTCATGAAAATCCATTAAAATAGAACTAGGTATATTTAAAAATCCACTAAAAGTTTATGTAAAGCACTCATAACACTTAAGTAATGCACTTATAAAACACTTATGTATATTTGGTTTACTTTATCTGACCACACTTAAAATTACATTAGTACATTAGTAATGTATTTTTAATAAAATCAATTTAAACTAGGATTAAATAAAAGTCTAATAAGATTGAACTAATTTTTAAAGCATTCAAAGCACACTTTTAAAGGGGTGGTTGATTATGATTTCACTTTTTTAACTTTAGTGTGTAATGTTGCTGTTTGAGCATAAACAACATCTGCAAAGTTACGACACACAAAGTTCAATGCAAAGGAAGATATTTCCTTTTACAAAATTCACCGTTTAAGGACTACAACAAACAACTAGTAGAGACTACAACGAGCTTCTTCCCTAAAATTGACATAAACCCTTCCCCCGAGAACACGCAACAAAGGGGGTGAGGCCATGTTGGGCTGCTTTAGAGAAGAGGAAGAGTTGTTGTAGCCATGCTGTCATTTTACCTGGACTGCTTCACAAGCGAGGGTCAATACAATGCTGGATTTTCCCAAAAGATTAACATGACGGCACATGCTAGACGATGAGTTGAATCAACTCCACAGCAACTACATAAATGTATCCACTAACCATTCAGAAACCTCCAGTTGCATTCTAAAAGTTGTAACTTTTTCCTGAGTCTCTCCATCAGTGTCCGACTCTGGTTTGAACAATGTAAGACTGAACACTGTTACTGACAATTGTCATTTTAGCTGTGTGAGATTCTCCAGCTTCGTTGTTGTTGAGCAACCAAAGCGCGAGCTGTTCTCGAAAGGGGGCTGGGAGAAGTAGCTCATTTGCATTTAAAGGGACACACAAAAAAAACTGCATGTTTTTGCTCACACCCAAATAGGGGCAAATTTGGCGAACTATAATAAATGATCTGTGAGGTATTTTGAGCTGAAACTTCAAGACTCATTCTGGGGACACCAGAGACTTATATTACATCTTGTAAAAGAGGCATTATAGGTCCCCTTTAATAAATATACTATTAAAACACATAGTATATTTTATTTCAAAGCACTAAAATCAATTTAAGTATTAGTGGTATTTAGTATACTTTTTCAAGTGCACTGAAGTACTACTGAAGTAGAAATATACTTTTAATTAGTGTATTTATAGTGTATAACTACATTTTATGATTTTATTTAGCACAAAAAATAAAAATGTACTAATAATGTACTTGCTTGTACATTAGTGCATTCAATTGTTTTTTTGTTTTTTTTGTTTTTTTTCACCTGGGTAGACACAAATGACCGATTGTCAGTTAGGACACACTTTAATAAGTTTCAAAAATGTCTTTTCTTTGGCAACAGACGAGGTGGCAGAAAACCTGCCTTTCCCTGATGGCAAAGAGATCAGCTCTACCGACAATGACTGGCGTTTCACTACCACAGGTAAAGCGATCATTCCTTCTAAACGCTGTCCTAAACGTGTCCTCCTCAAAATAACATAGCGTTATAAACTATGATTTATGAAATATTCTTGTGCTACTTCTGTTTTACTATTATTGCAGAATGGTACAACTTACTGTCTAAAAATTACATTAAGTACACATTTTGTAATTGTAACTATAGCTCCAAAACATAATAAAAACTGACAAAAAAGTAGGTTTAATGGGCAGTTGGGTTAATGGCTTTCTGCTTTCTTTTTAAATACATCTGTTTATTCTATTATTACAAAGGAATGAATTTAAGCACCCAATGAATTTGTGTGTGAATCAAATAAAAC
The DNA here is from genome assembly GCF_018812025.1 of Megalobrama amblycephala. Taxonomy (NCBI): domain Eukaryota; kingdom Metazoa; phylum Chordata; class Actinopteri; order Cypriniformes; family Xenocyprididae; genus Megalobrama; species Megalobrama amblycephala. Next base: position 16,285,742 of record NC_063055.1, read on the forward strand.
TTTTACCACAATATACGCCCATCTCATGAAAGATCTTGTTTTTACACCATTAAAAATCCACAATGTCTTGTGTGGTTCTTACAAAAGACAGTGAACCAACAGCAACAGACATTTAAGCAAACATTTTATGAGTCATTAAAGTTTCTCTACTGTACTCCCAGTAAATCTCACAAATTTAACCTACATTTCTTTTCTTTTGTCACAGAGGAGCCCACCGTCCCTCCATTTGAAAACAACTGGTATGAAGAATATGAATATGGACATGGTACAGTACATACTTCTTTGATACTCCATTTTGAAAAGAAAACAAACATACAGTGAGAGGTGTTGGCCTCCCTCTTGTCTTAATGAGAGTTCAGACAGTGTGACCTGTTATTTCTGCCCTTAAATAAGTACTTTCAGAGACACAGAGGTGCCGCTTAAGGTGAAGCTGATCATTTAAAATCATGTTGCCATTAAATGAAAATGTCAGTGGAAATGTTTGTTTTTTTTCCCAACCAGAATTCTATAATGTCTTGCGTCTGCTCCCCAGCTAAATCTTACTCAAGAAACAAAAACAAAAACCCTTATGTGCATAAAAACCCTAATGTACTTTACCTTGTTATCAGGTTTTAAGAGGCAAGATGATATGGGGTGCATGGAGCACTTATCTTAGATAAAGTGAGCTTTTATTAAGTAACAAAACTCTGTCCAGAACTAAAACAAAAGCAGACAGTGTCTGTTTTTATTAGGGCATAAAAACAGAATTCCAGGAAAAGATTGTAGCCTTGAGGACAAATGTGTCAGGAACAATTTTGATTTGATTATCTGATTCAGTCTATATCTACAGTAATTCACTTCATTTGGAAATATGACTTTCAGCCAGCATTCTCTTACATATTTTGACTTTAGTATTTGGTTTGCCCTCTGTTGCTTTAATGATAACAGCACTCTAGCTGCAAGAACTCCAAGTTTCTGTAAAACATCATGATCATTGTCACAATTGGTGGTGTAGTATTTAAACGCATGACAAAGGAGATATCTTCAAGAACTTTTAATGGAGTAAACTGAACAAGGAACAGGGAAAATCACCAGGAAAACTAACTACAAACACCAAGTAACATAACATTCGACGAGAGAAATAACAAGCAGGTTCGCTATAACAAATTGTCTCCTCATCCAGTCCCATCCGAAAACACACATTGAGAGAGGCATCAGGACAGCTCTCCTGATGAGAGAGCTCAAGAAGCTCCTCCACATATCTCTCCAAAGGACAACCATTCTGCCTCAGTTTCCACAGTCAGTCCTCAGCCAGGATCATCTCGTTTCGGTCCTGTATTCTGTTTTGGTCTAGCTTTCTGTCAAGAGTGGTGGTGTAGTATAAACGCACAACGAAGGAGATATCTTCAAGAACTTTTAATGGAGTAAACTGAACAGGGAAAATCACCAGGAACTGGTGTAACTATATACACCAAGTAACATAAACAAAGCTAGACAAAGACTGGATAGAATCCAAGGGCTTAAATACAAAGGAAACAGGGGAGCTAACGAGGTTAATAAATCAGACACAGCTGGGACAATTGAACTCAATGAGGGTAACCATAGAAACAAAGGAGTGGCGGGAAACTGAACAAAGGAGCTGATCAAAATCCAAACAAAATCCAAACACAAACTGAAACGTGACAATCATGTTTTCCTGCATTATTTAAGAATGATCCAAAGAGCATCTTCTGCTTCAATCCGACCTACAGTACTAATGTGTTCACATGATCCATGTCACAGATTTACTTATCTGATTTGTAAACTAAAAGCTCAAAATTTTGAATATTTTTTTATTTATTACAAATTCATTATATCATTTCCTTGTTTTAATTTTTTTAAACTCAGTGGTCTTTTGAATCCTTTTGAATACTGACTCTGTTATTTTATGCTCTCACTTACACCCTTACTTTTTTTGTTTTGTCATCAGAAAAGAAACTGGAAGAGGAGAGGGAAAGGGAGAGAAAAGAACAACTGGAAAGAGGTACAGCGTTTTATCCTCATATAAATAAAGTTTATAGTTTTTTGCTGTGTTCTCAACTAAAACTTTATGTTGTACTGAACATGATTCAGCCATAGGCACTAGAACGCAGCAGCCTGATATTCTGAACAACAATACAATTTAGAGGACCATAACTACCTAGTGCGTTATTCAGTTTACCACAATAATAGTGTAGTAACTGTGTTGTTTATTCCAGTGTAGTATTGGACTATCATTGGTTTCAGTCAGATATTTGGACATACAATACACAAGTAAAATTACAATACACAAGTAAAATTACATATTTTCTTTTGCTAAATCATTGTTCATTCCATTTGGTTTGTCTTGAACTTGAAAAAAAAAAATCTGCACTACAAATTAATAACACAGTTAGCATGACAATCACCTCTGTTTTGTCTTCCAGCTGCCCTACATTCTGCTTACACTTGATTATAGACTGACAGTTGCAGGAAATTACTGAATGACAAGCATTCATTAACAACTGTGAACTCTGACCCTGTTCCCATGAACTAATTTTTCAGTTTTGGTTCCTAACAGACTGACCAAAGTCCTTTATACTGGCTTGGGCAGGAATTAAAACAATTTTTATATGCATGATATTGTTGAATATAAACCAAAATAAGAAAGCAAGCTGAGAAATAGAGATTGAGAGATCTTGAGAGAAATGTTCCAGGTTTAACAAAAGTTAAGCTCTTCTGACATCATCTGTGGCATCACCACTGAAAATAACTATATCTCGTTAATCAGTTTGTAAAAGGAGTCAAAGAGAGGAATATAATACTGGGGAAAGTCAGTATAAATTATCTGTCCTCTTAAGGACAAGGACATTTATGGTTTATGAGAATGCATCAGAAATCATCTGCAATATATTTAAACCTGAAGTAAAATAATTACACACTGTCTATGCCACAGCATAGTTATAGAGGGGTGCAGGAATGATGTCAATACCAGGAAGACTAATACACCATTGGTTCCCTCAAGATTTTCCTATGGGGTTTTATATTATAGGGGTTTATAATTTGTGTTAAATAAGGTCTGTGGTACACATAACTTGACGATACTTGAACGTATTGCTCGACAACGTGAATTACACACACCCATATCAAAAACACAAATTTTGAAGCTGTTATTTTTATTTTTAAAAAAAACAAAACATATGTTTCTAATAAGTAACTAGATAAGAATGTTCGGGTTTGAGTGTACTGATGTTCTAGATCATGGCTTCTCAACTGGTTTTGCTTGAAATTATGTTATTGCGGCAGGTCTTTGAGCTTTTTAAGAACTATAATCTTCAGATTTACGGGGCACAAATCTATATTACTGTACATCCTCCCATCTCTAGATTGTAAAGATAAATATTTCTTGGAAATGGGAATCCAGAGCATTCCAGATGAAACTAGTGTATTATTTTCTTGTGTATATTTTTTCAAAATATATTCTTCTGTCCAATTTCAGTGTCTATTAGCAAGAAATTTGTAGGTTGATTTATCTATGGCAGAGGTGTCCAAACTCGGTCCTGCAGAGTTTAGCTCCAACATCTGTGCGTTTTCTGTCTGCGGGAGGAGCACGTACGGACAGTGCTTGAGGGCGCTGTCTGTGTGAATTGTGAGCGTCTGCCTATTAGGACGCTCCGCTCTAATCTGGCCCTATTCTCGAGTGGTGGTGGTGCCCGTGCTGAGGCAGAGTGGCGGCTGAAATCATGGGGTTCTCAGGTGAAGCTCGCTGAGGTGTTTGAGAGAGGTGTAAATCTCTCTCAATCCTCAGTGGCTGACGAGGATGAGCTGCTGGAGGATGATAATGTCCTTTCTTTGACATCATCAGATCCAGCAGCGAGTGCCCTTCTGGCATCAAGCCCAAGAGAGCAGGAGATGAATATTGAAGAGGAAGCAGGTGAGCCTGGTGAGACTTCAAAGCCTCCCTGCCCTGCGTATGCAGAGCTGCTTGAAGTTATGGAGCGCGCTTCTGGCAGGCTGCAGCTGCCTTGGGAGCGTGTTAAGAAAGGGGCTGCACGTGGACGGCTTGACGAGCGGTTCCTTTCTGGCCATAACACAGCAGTCCCCGTGAGCCTTCCATTCCTTCCTGATCTTCATGTTGACATCGAGAAGGCATAAAAAAAAAAACCATACTCGGCTCGTATTCACCTGCATCAGCGGCCGGATTTCGCTGATGTTGAGGGATTGAGCCAGCATGGGTATGTGTCGATGCCCCCTATTGGCGAAATGTTTGCAAACTATCTCGTCACAGGGCAGGCTCTGACACTGAAAGCTCTGGTCCTGCCTTCCAAGCCCCTTGAAGTTACTTCTCGCTTGAATGGCAATGCATACGCGGCAGCGGGTCAGGCTGGTGCGGCACTATGGCGGTGTTACAGGCACTATGGCGGTGTTACAGGCCTACCAGGCTGATTTGCTGAAGGATCTGAATCAGGGGCAGGGTCTGTCCGCTGAGGCGGTAGAAGAGCTGTGCCACACCATGGATCTGGCTCTCTGGCCCACTAAGCAAACCGCTGCCTCGATTGGTAGATCGATGGCAGCAATGGTGGCCACGGAGAGACACCTGTGGCTGAACCTGGCTGACATCAGGGAGAAAGAAAAGGGCTTTCTTCTCGATGCACCATTTCGCCCTCTAGAACTTTTCAGCACCTCCGTTGAGGCGGTGGTGGGAAAGTTCAGAGAGGTGAAGGCACGCTCATCAGCGTTTAAAACCTGCATCCCACTCACATCTGATCCTGGGCCCAGACAGACAGGATTCAAGGATTGGAGACAGGGCCAGAAGTCCATTGTTGCCTCTCGGGCACCTCCTCCTCCTCCTCGGAGTAGGTCCCAGAGAAGGCGGGACTCCATGAAGAAGAAGCAGAATCTGAGGGAGGTAATCAATCGCAGACGCCAGCAGCATCAGTGATTGATTTCCTCTCCGTGAGGGTAGTTCACATCTACCCTCTCCTCCACCTCCTGAATAATAGAAAATTTTTCGAAACACGCACAGGCACTTCTTACAGTCAAGCTGAGGGCTGATAATTCAAGGGGTTCAGGCTTGATAGTGAAGAGGCTCTTTTAGGCTTAAAAGAACCTTAGATTCCATCCCTTCCATGATGAGGAGTCTTCGGTGAGCTTGGTCTATATTTATGTTATAAAATATTTGACCTTAAGTTTCCTGTATAGTTTTTTCCTGGGCATGTAAGAAAAAAAGGAAAGGGGAATTTAGGGCTCTGAAGTTCCATTAGGTTGGCTTGAACGATTTATTTTTGGTGTTGGCAAACAAAATGCCCGCCTTTACAGCCACCATTGGTAGAGTAGCTTCTCCTCTGGTCATAGCTAGAGTTTGTTTTGAGATTAGCACTCTTTACTTCAGATAGATCTATGTTTAACATCAGCCTTCTGGGCCTCCTGATATTGTTTGGCTTGGGTTGAGCTTTGCTCCTCTGAGCTCCTGTTTTAGAGAGTAGCCTCCTCTCTAGTGAGAGTTTAGAGGCTGAGTTTAAGCCCCAGGCAGATCTATGCTCATGTGTGGCCCTCTAGGCCCACAGCTATAGCTGGCCTAGGCTAGAACTAGGGTTCAGGTGATATACTAAATCATTTCACCCTTTTTATTACTTCCCTTGTCAGGTTGTATAGTTTTCCTAGTTCTGGCCTCCTCTTATCAGAGTTGTCAGGCCAAGGCCCATTACCCCTTTGGTGTAGGTGCAAGATATATAGCAGCTAAGGAAGCAGGCTATTGCTAGTCTCCCTGGTGCCGTTGTCTCAGGTGGTAGGCCCCTTATCATTATATGGAATGCTAGTGTTGTGTAGGCCCCACTTTTTCTAGCATTTTCATTCATATTGTGTTTTGTCTTTTCCCCTGAACCCCTTGAATTAACATTCAAGCTTGAGTGTAACGGTGTTAGCTTTGATTTAGCTCCCGTTCCCTAGGGTTCAGTACAGAAGAACTTATAAGAACTTCTGTTTTGGTAAAAAGCGTCCATCCTTGAGTTTCAGGATGGTATGAATGAAAAGTAAAGCACTGTTTGTGCTTTAAGTTCTAGTTTTGCCCTACACAGTGTGAGCTGTAACTCTATTGCTGCCACAGGTTAGCACCTGTTTCTGTAGTAGTAGGCTTAGTTTGGCCATCCTTCAGAGCATGGTGACTAATTTATACTCCCCTTGCTTTAAGGGTGAAAGGTGTTTTTACTGAGTACATGGCCTGCTGGAATGCATAGCTCAGGTTGAGTTTGTTTAGGGAACCTCACTATTCATTTTGGTTCTTTTGTAGCTCCCTTAGAGTTTGAACACTGCCACAAGAGTTGATTGCGTTGTTTGGAGTTGAAGGCTTTGATCTAAGCCTCCTTCTGAACACAATAACTTGTTGTGTCACAAGTTCTGTTGGTAGATGTTTGGTCAGAGTTTTGCTCACTAAGAACTAGCACTGCCACAGGTTTATGCCCGTGTTTATTTGAAGTAGTAGGCCAGTTCGGGCCTCCTTCAGAGCATGGCAGCATATATTCATTGTACTCCCCTTACTACAAGGGTTAAGACTGTTTTTACTACATTGCCTGTTGGAATGTATAGATTTAAGTTCAGGTTGAGTTAAGCTAGGTTACCTCACTTGATAGTTTGGTTCTCAGATTAGGCTCCCTTAGAGCTTAGACAAATGGAGTCGCAAGCCCCGTTTGGGCCTCCTTCAGGAACATGATGGCGCAGGTTTGTGATGGTTTAATATTGACACTGCAACTGGCTGACGCCCGTGTCTTCTGGAGTAGTAGGCCCGGTTTGGGCCTCTTTTGGAGCATGTTGGCAGAGTTTTGTACTCCTCTTGCTTAAAGAGTTTTAAGTGTTTTACTGAGTACTTTGCTTGTTGGAATGTGTTGAATAGAATTAACACTCTGGAGTCTGAGGTATCGCCGGCGATACCACCTCGGTTTTTTTCTTACCAGTGTGAAAGAGACTCAAAATACTCTGTCAGTGTTGCACATACAGTTAAGTGTTATACACCATTTTAATCTGTGGAATATCTTCTTTTATTTGTGTACACTCAGAGTAAAAACAAAATGTTGTGCTGTTTGCAAAATAAAGAAAACTAACATGATACGTGATCTCTCGTCTCCCTCTGAAGGAAGTCCAATCTGATAGTTCTCAGAAAATGAAGTGTAACTTAGTGAATACTAATCACAAAAAAAATAGACTTGTGTCTAAAGAAACGTTAAGATGTCAGGTTTTAAATTGTGTAAGGCAATACATGCATATATCATCGCAATCGTGTATTTATTATCTTCAAATGTGTTTATCTGTATGTTAAAGCGATCTCTGGAAGCCTGTTAGTTCCTGGAATGTCACATGATATTCCTCTTCTTCTACTGAGATACTTGTGGACTAAAGGTGCACAGAGCACCCTCTGGCTGCAAGTATGAATTGAAAACACAGTATCCAGCGCTCACAGTGATGACAATAAATCTAGAATAAATATTACTCCTCTGTATAGAAAATTGACATAAACATATGAGAATCCATCAATATTTCATCAAATGTGCATGCTTTTAAGCATATTAAGAAATTACGGTCAATATAAGATTTTAAGAGTCAAAATGTGAAGCTTTAGTCTTAGATCTTTTTAATGATGTATAGTTTGTCAAGTGCACATTAACATTTAGGCTATATAATATAACAAATATATTAGCCTATATGAAATGCCATAGAGGTAGGAATGTTCAGATGATTTGCATCACAGAAATACATTATATTTTAAAGTATATTAAAATAGAAAACCATTATTTTGTTAGAGACTTCTTTTAAAAAAAATTCGTCCAATCTTTTGACTGGTACTGTAATTTAACATAGGCCTATACAAAATTTTCTTCACATCATGTGCAATAATATGTGCATGCATGAGATCATAAAAATAATGTTTTTTTTGTTTTTTTTGTCAAGAGTGGACATTAATCCTGTTATCAGCATGATCACAGAGGGTTTTTTTTCACAGCCTACCTGACTGAAAGAGCTCATTAATATGCAGGTCATTACAGGTCCTTATGCGGATTTTTTGTCTTCTCAGGTGTGAATTACAGCATTATTCATGATGATTCTCAACTTCACGCATACTGTGTTTCTTGACAAAAAGTGTCTTAGAAAATTTAAATCTCTCTATTGTTTTATATGAACGAGTAGGCAGGATAATTTTTGTGAACAGATTTAATATATTTTTTTTTGGCCTTATTCCAGTGACTTAAGTTTTTTGTTTTTTCAATAACCACACATAAACGTTATTCCTTCAGAAACACAAACATGTACATACATGTTCCTCACATATTATTGTAGTCTAGTTTGTGCTGAATACAGTGTAATGACACTTTTTTCATTAATATGTTTATGAACAACTGAAAAAAGCACAAATGTCAGGGCATGTCAAAACTTCTCCAAGGCCCCAAAAATCCTCAGACCCCAGAGGGTTAAGCTCAGGTTGAGCTAAATAGTTAACCTCACTGGATAGTTTGGTTCTATATATGGCTCCCTTAGAATTTAGAAACTGCCACTAGAGTTGGCGTCACGTGTCTTTGTAGGCCCCATGAGTTGTAGGCCCCATTTGGGCCTCCTTCTAGAACAGTGTTTCTCAACCCTGGTCCTGGAGGACCCCCAACACTGCACATTTTGAAAGTCTCCTCTGTCTGACTCACTCATGTAGTTGCGGCGGTTGCGATGGGTCGAGTATTGGTAAACATAACATAATGACCGCTCACCGCTGTCAACGTTTTTTGTGCCTCTGATTCATGTCGTCATGTCACTCCGCAAGTAGTCCAATCATTTGTCACGATTGAAGTTCAAAGTGTACGCGCACCATTATGAATGCGCAGACACCCAACCGCGCCCAACCATCTACTCACGTGAACAGCTTAAGTTGACTGACGAAGACACGGATGATTCAGGTAAGCAAATCCAATCCGGGCTTGACATTAACACCCGCCAACCCACCAAATGCGGGTAGATTTCAGCTGTGGCGGGTAAGACAGCCACTCCCACTAGCCACTTTGGCGGGTTGAATATAATTTCAGCCTACAGCCAAATGAAAGGTAGCCAAGCTCTTCGTATCACAAAATTACAATTCAATCACAATTCTCTATCGATTAAATTGCAGTGAAGGCGGATAGGCGGAATTGCGCTGAATGACGCAACAGAAACGCTCTCTCGCGTGCACACTCTCTCTGTCGCACACTCAGTTTTCCTTGCGCCTGAATAGTCAAATATCCGCACACACAGATGTCAAAATGCCCATCGTGTGGAGTATCTTGCGTGAATATAGTCGGTTATGACTTAAGTGGACGTAAACAGGTGGGTAAAAAACTGAATATATGTCAGTATATTATGTACATGCATTCAGCAGCCCCCAAATAAATACTTGTCTGTCATTAATGTTATTTAACATCTTTTGTGATTAAATGTATACGTGTTAAATAAACCTATGTATCTGAAAAAAAGATTTTTTTAAATTACTATTTGTAATTTGCTTTGTTCTTTTTATATAGCCAAACAAAAATAACTGTACATACCAGCTGATATACAATGTAGTCTTGATTTTGGTGGTCAATCTTTATTTGAAAGTTTAAAAGGGTTTTAAATCTTGTAAATCAAGTAAAATGACTCAAAATCAATTAATTTAAGCATGCCAAAGTCAACTTTAATCATATAAAATGTTATTTTCCCAACAGCAAAATTGTGGCCAGTGAAAATGTTGAGTGGCTAGTAACTTTGGAAAACCAAACACAGTGGCTGGTGAGCAAAAAAGTTAATGTCAAGCCCTGAATCCAATATATTGTCTTTCATTTTTATATGCAGGTCTAGTAAAATTTAACCAATCTATTGATCATTTTTGTCATGATTCCATAACATTAATGTTAAACGATTCTGGGCTAATTTAGCAAAGTAACGGCATGTTGGTTATTGCTTACTTCTAGCTAGAAAGCTTAGCAGCTTCTACAAGGCTCAAAATTGCCAACATTTTTGTCGCATATGCTCCTAAAAATTTAATCTGTGCGACCTAAAAATATATTTGGGAGTAACGTTATATGTGCAGAGCATATGAGCATATCTGTCCAATAATGACACGTTCGATTTGCGAACTAATGACTCCTTTGAACCGATTCACTTTAATTAATGCTTAAAACTGATCTGGGTCGAGTTTCCCGATAACGATGTATCTTTGCTCTAAAGAGCGCTCTCTACGTGCAAGGTTACAAACGCTCGCCCCAATTCCACGTGCTTTTCTGAAAAAATATAATTGACTTGGTGTTCTACGTGCTACTTAAGAGTCGCTGTCCATTTGCGAAATTCATTTAGTATGATGGCCAACATCATGCAGGCCAAATCATCATGCAGGGCTGTCGCCGCGTCATGGTAAGTGCACCGTATAGTTTCCTGCTTTTTTGTCCTTTGCCAATCACACCTATGTAGAACACTGCCATGAGCTGACGCCACTCTACAGTCTTATCTGCTGGTTTAACTCGGTTTCATTCTGAACAAGTTCCATGTTTGTGGGTTTTTGCTTATCAGCAAGCAAGCTGTTCTAGGTGTGTGGCCTTCACAAGCCGCCATTTAAGCAGATTGTGCATGTAGCTTCACAGGCTGCTGGGATGTATTTCTACACAACGTAGAATTTGTGTCATGTTGCAGGCCCCTTTTTGGACCTCCATGATTTTGTGCCTACAGTACGGTTTATCTGTTAGGTTGAGCTCTGTACTCCCCTCATTTGAGGGTTGTCCTGCATAGTACTTAGCTCCCTAAGCTGGTCAGTGGTTGAAGGCCTCTCTGAGGCCTCCCTATTGAGGATCAGCCCCCAGGCTGTTAAATGTACTCCCCTTGTTGGGTTCCTTTAGAGTGGACAGCCTCCTCAGTGCAAATAATCAAGCACTGTGTAGATCCTAGGATTGAGCAGAGTGTTACTCCCCTCATTGGTAAGGGTAAAAAGTCTTGCTCTCCAGGATGCCCGTCTCTTCGCTCTGGTCTGAGTTGGTTACTGCCTCTTTGCAGCCACTCTTACTGGATATCTTCTCTGAAGAATGTGATTTGAGACTCTGTGATCAGTCAGGTTGTTGGCCAAGACTAGGTTGCTTTAGTGAGACCAGGTCGGCCTCCCTGGTGGCATTCAGGGTTGACTCTGTTTCCCCTGACAAGTGACTTGCTAGGGTTTGTTCGGGCCCCCTGGCCACATTCCCTTAGAGGTACCCTCTTTTCTCTGAAAAGAAGTTTGGTCCCAGAAGCCTTTGAGCGACCTTGGTAGGCCTTCTGTGGAAGGCCTCATTGAGGCTTATAGCTTGGGCTGTTGGCCATAAGGAATGCTGTCACTGACAGCCTATGTATGACCCATAGGGGGAGTGGTTCTGGCATTTCAGTTGAAGCTGCTAGTTCTCACATTTGTCTAGCCATTTTTTGGCATGCACTCATCTCAAGCATGGCGGTGTGGGTATATCGTTCCCCATATGCGTTTCAAACGCAGTGTAGAGTTCCCTTTCGAAAGGGAACGTCTCAGGTTACGTATGTAACCGTGGTTCCCTGAGAACAGGGAACAAGACACTGCATTTGAAACACATATGGGGGAACGTCATCACGTGAACCTGTGTCTGAAAGCAATTATCAAATCTCACCACTCCTACATACATAACCTGAGATGTTCCCTTTCGAAAGGGAACTGTACACTGCGTTTGAAACGAATATGGGAAATGATATACCCACGCCGCCATGCTTGAGATGAGTGCATGCCAAAAAATGGCAAGACAAACGTCAGAACTAGCAGCTTCAACTAAAATGCCAGAACCACTCCCCCTACGGGTCATACATGAGCATGAGACAGGATTCATTTCTGTAAATTGGAATGTATCTTTCTAGTGATCACCCATATTTATTTTTTGCTGTAACTAGTAGTAAAGAGGAGATGAGATGATCAGTTCACATGCACTTGATCAGTGCAGCTGCTTCAACTGATATTAAAAGTAAAAAAGTACAAAGTTTTTTGCAGTTATTGGATGGCAGACATGCTACAAATGTTTAGTTTAGTAGTTTGTTCACGCATCAACAAAAACAGCTCAGACTAAATTATTTTAGATAAAAACTATACTTTTGAATGGACATCACTTAGGAAGGGTGCTTTTTAAATGCACGTGGAATAATTTTACTTCCAGCAGTGTTATTTTAGTATTATTTGTATGTTATTGTAGCATTTATTAATAATTTTAATTCGCTTTTTTGTTTTGATTTTTCATTGTAATTTTAGTTTAGGTTTTAGTAACTTTATGTGCTTTTGGCAATTCTTACTATTTTTTTTTTCTTTTTTTTTTTCTGTTTAGATTTAATTTATTTTTATTTTTAGTAGTAGACAACTTACACTGTCAAGGCAACATTTCTAATTTTCATTTAAGTTTAAGTTTAATTACCAAAAATGTTTTTAGATAACAGTAAGAGTACAGTAACAGTTAGATAACAGTTAGATAACAGTAACAACACTGACTACCAGCAGTTAACTGCCAGCTTTATTTTCATGTTTTGCTCATGAATCTATAGTATTAATGGTGTACTTTGTGTTTCTCCCAATAATTTGTCTCCTCAGAAAGAGAAGAGAAGAGGCATGAAGAAGAGGAGGAAAGAGAACGCAGGATTCAGAAACCTCCACCACGCGTGTACAGAGAGCCTAAAAGTAAGTGGTGGGACTTGGTTTGGGCATGTAGCCATATGGGATGCTTGCCATTAGCTCCATCGCTTAATAGATAACATAGGACAATAAATACACTCAGGAACTGTGAATAAATAAATAAAATACTGACATGCAACAAACTTATATAAGAGCACCCCCAGCTCTCAGTTCTGGCCACAGATCTTACCAAACAAATATGTTCCTTCAAGCAAAACCCTGGCATTCAGTTCAGTGTCTTATGTTTGTAGCGTCTTAGATATAATGTTAACATAAAAGTAATTTAAATAGTGAGATCTTGATGAAGCATTCATTACGTTCAAGTGAATATGATACCTTAAAACACTGTGAAAGACTTCAGCTGTTTTAAAGTTATTTCAGATGCTGAATCCTGCCAAATCCTGCTTTAATTCAACAGCTGGTTCTTTTCAAAGAAAATTCCAAATGTCCTCCCTGCTCATGAAACAGATGCATGGATGTAGTCTTTCATCTTAATGCGCTCTACTCTGAATGAAGACAATAAGTGGCAGAGCAAATTGTTTTGAATAAATTTTTTTAAATATAAGTTATTAGTCTCTATTACAGTTTTTTTTTTTTTTTTAATTATATCTTGATGAGTTTATTGTGTTTCTGCAAAGTCTTGTTTATAGTTTCCATTTACCTTGATAGTTAAAACTAATATTAAGTATATATGTACATATTTATACATACTGTCAATTTTACATTATAGAAGAAATAAAAATGAATGAAGTAATACACAAAATAATAATGATAAAAAATAAAATATAAAATAATTTAAAAATTACTTGGAACACATTTTAGAACACAAAGGAAAGGACAAATATAAATAAATTGAAAAAATTCAGTAGAAAAAAGAAAATTCAAAAAAGAATCAGAAAAGTATTGCAGTGCTTAGTGTGAAAGCACAGATAAACTGATTTCAGTCTGGACTAGAACATATTGTGTCAATCACATTTACATTCACATTTATTTATTTAGCAAACATCATAGGATGTAGCACACATTCATCCATATTATTTTCTTCCTGTGATTTATGTCTTGCTGAATCAGTTTGTCCTCCTCTGGGTATGGAGTCTCATCGCATAGACAATGACCAGCTGCTGACTTCCTCTGTTTATCAACATCGCTATGGCTCACACAGAGCTCGTCTTAATATTCAGGTATAAATATATGCACAGATACTCAAATGTATAGACTGAACACTGAAATGTATATGAAATGTGATATGTTGTCAATGTGAACATATTGGTTCATGTAACAGGCGTCTGGTGATGAAGATGATATGAATGGTGGGGCATGGTGTGCTAACCCTGAAGAGAAGATCCACTGGATTGAACTGGACGCACGTACACTAACAGAGTTCACTGGCGTTATCACCCAAGGTCGAGATGACCCCTTAGAGTAAGACAGACATTAAAAAATTACCTCTGTGGTTAATTGATTTTAAGAACTACCAAACTATCTAAACAGTCTATGTCTACAGTACTTGTTATTGTTTTGTTGTTTCAGGAGCGACTATGTGTCTACCTATTATGTAGCGTTTAGTAACGACAGCAGAGAATGGACTGTCCTTGATGATGGATATGCTGAATGGGTAAGTTGCCCGATTGCCACCATTTTCTCTTCTTCTTTTGGTTTCCAGATCTTTCTGTGATGCTTAAAGGTCATAGCTCATTAACTTGACAAGGATTTTCAGCTGGGGGTCCGTGACCCTGATATTACAAGGAGACCCTTTTATTATTTGATCTCAAACTACCTTTTGTAGTTAAACAATAAATATTAATTTAACTTCAGCCAAAACTAAAATTCAGGTAAAGGTCACATAGTTGCTCTGAAATTAAAATGTACTAAGTAGAATTAATGTACAAGTATATGAATTTTTACATCAATTATGATTATATGAATGGTTTTACAATAAAGCATCATACTAAAGTATGCAAATAATTTAATATTAGGGGTGCAACAGTTCAGATTACTCACGGTTCGGTTTGTATCACGGTTTTAGGTTCACGGTTTCCGTACGGTTCAGTATGTCAAATAAAAATAAAGAAAATAAGAACATAATTAAACAGCACAAATAAATAAAGTAAAGCAAAGATACAAATAAATAAAGCTTTTCAGGTTTTTCATGTATCCAGTACAGAAAGGTACAGAAATTTAATAAAAAAGCTAATAAAATGTAAAACAACATTCCATGTAATCTTCACTGTATAAATTAAATGAAGATCAGTCATTATTAATTAATAAGTTACTAATAAGTCATGAGCAACGAGAGATTTCTTTGTCTTTTGTTGTTTTATTAACATTAAAAACACATTCAGACAGCAGGAATGCAAGGGCTGTTGTCTCTTTAAGACATAATACATGGATCAGTACACACTGATACTGAACACATGCGTTCTTTCTCGAGTGTGTAAGTTCACTTAAGACATAACCAACTATGCTTGCTAGGATGCTCGCCAAGATGGGCATATTCACATAATTTTGTGTTAATTTGTCAGTTCAAACAAGACTTGAAAGAGACCTCAATATTTGCACGCTGTACACGCGTTCCGCATGCACGCTTTGGATGAGTGTACAAATCTTCTCACAGCATGTGCGTAAGTTCTCTTTCGCGTCTTGCACTCAAATGTTTAAATTGGCAAGGCTTAAATGAGTTTAGTTTAAACGCAGATATCAATGTGCGCTGTTCAGGTCTCACCTGCGCTCACACGCTATCAACACTCGGTTAATGACAGCGTAAATGACTGCTCATATATAGAGCATAGTCTAACTCTGTCTGTCTGTTTTATTTATTTTCTTCAAACCATATTATAAATGTGTATGCGTCGTCAGATATGAGATGAACCGCGGTGCAAGTGCGTGCCGAACCGAGTGTGCAGAACGGTACGGTTCGATTTTTACCGAGAACCGCTTCACCCCTAATTAATATGGTTCTATACCAGGGGCGTTTCCTCCGAGTAGGCAAGAGAGGTAGTGCCTCCTCAAAAAAAATAGGATGAAAAAATAATCCATATTACATATAAAACAACACAAATATTACAAATTATGACATTAAAAAGAGCGCAAGTCACGCGTATTTCTTAAGGAACACTGCCCAACAGCGACACCCGCAGGTAAAGTTACACAGAGGAGTCATGCTTTACAGTCTATGTAGTCATGCCTCCCTTTCCTCTCATAGGAAACCATTTAAAATCATCAGACCCCCGGCGTGCGGTGGGTTTTGTGGGGGGTAATTGAGAATGAATGGGGGAAAGTCACGTGAGAGGAGGCAATGTCTCCATCGCGCTATGATTGGATGTAATTGGTTATGATTGGATATGATTGGTTTGTGTGATAAATCCCGGCTTTCGTTGACGTGCGCGTTCAGCGCGTCAGTTTGACAGAACAAATGATGGCGTCAGTCGGAAGACTATTTGAAAAGTAAGTAAACAGATCACCCAGTTAGATATCACTGCTCTATGTCATGTCAAATCAAACTTGAAATGGACTGAAAGCATGGTGACTGCGGGGGGTTTTAGTGCAATCAGCTTGGTGAAATTAAAAATACAATTCGTGTCTGTGACAGACGGTGTTAATGGAGCGTGACATGACTGATGATCCAAAATATCCTAGGTTGACAATTAAAAAGAAAAACCGTAATACACAAATAAAATATATTGTTTAAATTATTATTGCATTTAGTTATTATTTTGGAATGAATGTAGAAATGCTTAAAACACTAACTTGATGAGATTGACTTGGTTTTGATAAATAGAACATTACATTGTTAATGTAAAATTACAAAATAGAATTGTATTTGGTTTCTTTTTTTTTCTTTTTTGATGTACTGTAAAGTAATGTTCATTTAACAAGGAAGATGTGTCAACTTTAAGAGTAATGCACATGAATTTACATTGATTCATAAAATGTGCCTCCTCATTTCAGAACACCACTGCACGCCACTGTTCTATACCCATGTTATTATAGGCCATGCTTAAAGTGCAGCACTTGATATTATACAATATGTAATTTTAAAAAAAACTATTCAACTAAAACTGTTTAGTCATTGAGTCACTTTTTATCTTCTTTCACTCTGCTCTCAGTTATTCTTTGGCAACTCAGATAAAAACACCCCAGTGTTGTCTCAGTTTATGGAGCCGATAGTGGCACGTTACATCCGTATCTTACCACAGAGCTGGAATGGTACTATGTGTATGAGAATGGAGGTTTTGGGCTGTCCAGTACCAGGTGAGACTCAGAACCTTTAAGACTCAACACAGGCACTTCTGTTTTTTTTTTTTTTTTTTTTTTGTGCATTGCATGCTGAAAAAGTTTGTTTTATTTTTATTTATTTAGTTTTTTAAGCATCAACAGTTTATTATATACAGTCAAGCCAAAAATTTCTTAAGACATTTTTGATATTTTTTATATATTTTTACTAGTGGGTGCAGGACACTATAGTTCCTTTATGTAGGTGAGGATAGCCAAATAAAGTAAACTGTGACATATATTATACCCAAAAAATCATACAGTGGACTACCAGTAAAATTGATTAAAAAATTTGGAACCAAAAATTATTTAGACACTTTTACCAGACCATGTTTTGCTTAAGTGTTATCTGACATAATTAAGATTGTCATATTTTATTACCATTTTTTTAAACTATAGTGAATAAACTGTATTAATGAATGAAATGTTCAAGGTGTCTGAATACATTTTGGTTTTACTGTAAGTATATTAATTATAAGTACATTAATCAACATTGTGCATTTGTTCTTTACTTAGATCCTCTCAGCCAGTACCAAAGTCAGAATGAAGTGACACATCGAGATGACCTGGACTACACCCATCACAACTACCTAGACATGGAGAAGGTGATGGGAGAGCGTGGAGTCTTAAAAGTTCATGAATGGCAAAAAAGATAAAAATAAACGAGAGCTTATGTTTAAGAAATTGTAAATCTCACCATCATGCTAGGAGGTTGTGGGTGGCTGCCAGAGAATTTCTCTGTTTCTAAGCCATAAGATTCAAGGTGTAGCACATATTTGAGTTACACAGAAGTTTTGTAGGCTTATGGATTTCAACAAACGATTAAATGTGTGGTAATCACATAAAAATAAAAATTTGATTTTTCTTGTTGTCACAGCTCATGAAATCCATTTCTGAGGAGTGTCCCAACATCACTAGGTTCTACAGTTTGGGCAAGAGCTTTAAAGGTCTGGAAATTTATGCCATGGAAATTACTGATAACCCTGGGATGCACGAAACAGGTGAGGAACATTAGAGTAGATATGGAAGACACAGTGAGCCAATCTGGCGTAGAAACGAGCGCAGATCCAAGCACAGACATCGTCTTATGGCAGGGTTCACGTGTGATTTATCAAACATTCATACCCTGTCAATCCTAGCGTATGAATTGATCGTAGGTTGATAAAAATGGTGGCTGAAAACAATTGTCATTTAAATATCACGCTCCTAAAAATTCATGGTTTAGAAGCCTCGTCCCTAGAGTTTACAAAACAGAGAAACCTAACCCGGTCAAAAAGAGGAAGTAATCTCATGAGAGAGAAATTAATTTTACACCAAAAACACCTGTTAACCTTGTAATTGCAAACAATTACATTAATTTATGTTTATTTAATACCGGTAAATAAAACGAAACATTCATAGGCCTAGTTCCCTTCACAACAAATCTTTTAAGTTTAACGGTATTCAGAACAGAACAAGAATTTAAAAAAAGCTATAAAATTACATATTAAACTATAAAATAAAACATAAATTAGTGGCATTCATTAGCTATAAACAACATAAGTCAAGCCAAAATTATTTTTTTAGGCTAAAGCGAAACTGATGGGCTTACCTCTCTCATTTGGCAATAATCCAAATGTTTCTATATTTGCATGTAACATTTTGGTTGCTAAGTTATTTTTCATTATGTAAACAATTAAGGCTTTGTAGCCCTACTTCATTCGTGTTCCAGTATCCACGTAAAACAGCATCCTTCACATGCACAAAAATGTGTGCGGTTGGGCGCTGGGCACGTTGATTTACAGCGGACCATTTAATTTAAGCAGTGTAACTTTTATGTTTGGTTGTCTGCAGTTTAGTTTGATGATGAATGGCTGAAATGTCAAGTTAGAAACGCTAGAACTGAAGTTGTGTGCGTGCGTGAGGCACCTGCGCGATCACTTGGATTTAAAAAAATAAAGATATAAAGAAACAAATACAATGCATCCCAAAAACGAGCATCACACAGTTTTTTCTTTTGTTAATCTGTTAATTATTTAAATTAAATATATGTTGTGTAGTCCTATTTATTTTATTTTATAGCCTGTAGACTGATTTTATTCAGTTTTTCAGTTATTCAGTTCACAGAAGCGCTGCAGGTGCATGATATGATAATGTGTGAATCCTCATGTTCTTTTGTTTATGCTGCTATTTGCGCATGTAGAGCTAAACCCCTGAAAAAAGCATTTTTGTATGGTTTTTAATGGGTCACAAACACCCATCTATTCTAATTTAATTTTTGAAAAAAATATACATGTTATTTGACATTCTAATCTGGGAAAATAATCTAATTGATCAAAATGCTCTTATTACAATTCTCCACCAGATTTACTATGCTGCACACAAGTTCATGCTAAGTCAAAAACTTGCATAACGTTACATGAGCTGAGACCTGATGTGAGATTTGATCGTAGCCACCGCTCACTTCAATATTGATAAATGCCAAGTTTTGCTTGGAAACGGCCAAAAACATTTGTTTCATAAATGAGGCCCAGTATTATTATTCCATTTTGGTTATATTACAGGTACTAATCATTAAATGATTTGTTATCAGTTTTGAAATTTTAACATAAACGAGGAGGAGAAACAAACAATGTGTGTTCATTATCCAATTGATGAACATACCATCATCTTTCCCCAGGAGAGCCAGAGTTCAGATATACAGCAGGTTATCATGGTAATGAGGCTTTGGGAAGAGAGCTTCTTCTAATGCTCATGCAGTACCTGTGTAGAGAGTATAAAGATGGCAACCCTCGAGTGCGCCACCTTGTGGATGAGACCCGAATTCATCTGGTGCCATCAGTCAATCCTGATGGCCATGTGAGAGCTTTTGAGAAGGTGCGTTTAAAAATGTATAAAAAAGTGAATATGTAATTTTTGTCAATAGGCAGGGATTGCTAAAATATTTACTGCTTTCAAACAGATTCAATGTATGTTAGCACCATTTGTTGTTTGCTTTTGGGATATGAGCCAGAAACATCAACCTTTTAAACCAGAGAGGTTAAATTCGTAGGGAACATGCAAACTGACTAATAATAGACAGATCAATGTGGATAAAAGTCTGCCAAATGTACAAATATAAATGGTGTTGTGACACTTTAATCTCACTAAAGAATTGTAAGTAACATAACTTTGTTTCACAGGGCTCAGAGTTGGGCAGCTGGACATTAGGGCACTGGACTGAAGATGGCCATGACATCTTCCAGAACTTTCCAGACATAAATAACCTTCTTTGGGATGCAGAGGATAAGGGCATGGTGCCCAAATTAACACCAAATCACCATGTACCCATCCCTGAGGGTATTCTTTCAAGCAATGGCTCAGTAAGGAAACAATACTGTGTTATATATGTTAATTTAATGAATCAAAGCACCAATCACCTACTTTGGTCTTGAACGTGTCTTAAAATTGACCAATTACATTAGAGAACCAGAACTAAATGTTGTATAATATTCTTTATGTTCTCCCTTTCAGGCTGCACTGGAGACTCTTGCCCTTATCTCCTGGATGGAGAGTCATCCATTTGTGCTTGGTGCCAACCTGCAGGGTGGCGAGAGACTGGTGACATACCCCTTCGACATGCGCCGCCTCACCAAAGAGTCTGAGGAGATGGAGAAAAAACTCAACTCCAGAGCAAATAGACGGAAGCGACAGTACGAGGAAGAGGAAGAAGAACCCAACCCTTACCTTCACATTGGATACCATCAGGAGACCTACAGTGGCCCCCAAGAAAACCATGCATATCATCAAGAGAACTATGGATACCATCAGGAAAGTTATGGTTACCACCATCAGAACCAAGGGTACCATGAGGAGAACCAAGGATATCACGATGAGACCCAAGGGTACCATGATGAGAACCAAAGGTACCATCATGAGGGTCACTCTGAAGGGTACCATGAAGGGTATCAAGAAGGATACCCAGAGGGATATGGAGAGAGTGAACCAGAGGAAGAGATCAGAGTGGTTGAGGACCAGTCTTTGTTCCGCTGGTTGGCCATATCTTATGCCTCTACTCACCGCACCATGACTCAGACCTATCAGGGTGGATGCCATAGTGATGATCCAACAGGTGGGCTGGGAATTGTCAACCGTGCCAAGTGGAAGCCCATCCCAGGAAGTGAGCATTAGGAATTTTTTTGTAATGGTAATGTAGAACAGGGGTGTCCAATCCTGCTCTTTGAGGACCGTATTCCTGCTAAGGTTTGCTGTAGCCTCCTCATGCCTGGAAGTTTCTAAAAATCTGGAAGAACTTGATTAGCTTGTTGAGGGGTGTTTAAATAGTATTGAAGCTAAACTGTCCTGGAAGGTGCTCCTTCAGGTGCAGGATTGGACACCCCTGATCTAGAAAGATCTTTCAGATCAAATTGAATCTGCTTTGACACATTAAGGCACTGATATACAGTATATCATCGAAGAACAAAAATTTGAACAAAATCAGGCCAAAACAAAATTCCTTTGGAGTTTGTTTCAGGAATTTGATATACAGAAGCTTGCTAAAGCAAACTTTCCGGAAAAGTTCACTCCGGCTGGTAAACACCTTTGTTCTACTATTGTTCCATGGCAATTATGCAATATGTTGGTGTGCGTTGAGGCTTCGCCGCCTTTGATGTGGAAATATTCTCGGGTTCATTTCTTCTGTTCAGTTTGTCAAGGTCAATGTCCACGAGTAAAAACATGAACACTCTGGAGAGTGGCTTAATAGAAGAAAATGAATTTGTAAATCTAATCGAAGTGATACTTTCACTGTTTTTTCATGTTTAAAACTGTAAAGCTGCTTGATTTAAAGCAATCTATTGTATAAAATGGTACATAAATAAGCATGATGTGACTTAAATGCAAAGCCGAATTGCAGAGCTTGTGCAAACATAAGTGATGGAACAAAAAAGAACTTAACATGAGTATATTGGGGCTTTTAGTGACTTTATTTTTGATACCTGTTCTTGTCCCTTCTTCTCTTGTAGGTATGAATGACTTCAGCTACCTTCACACTAACTGTTTTGAACTGTCAATTTTCTTGGGCTGTGATAAGTTCCCCCATCAGAGTGAACTTTTAAGAGAGTGGGAGCATAACCGAGAGGCACTGCTGACCTTCATGGCTCAGGTAAACTGTTCACATTCACATCATGTGAATGGGACTACAACAAGTGTTTAAAAAAAAAACTTGTCTCTGGGTTACATATGTAACATGGTTCCCTGAGAAGGGAACGAGATGCTGTGTCATGGCATTGACCACTCAACCTGCAATCCCCAGAAACAAAGGCCACCACGCTGCAGGACCGGAACCAGTGGTGAGCAGATATCTGACTCTCATCGCTCGAGAAGAGAGCCAGACAGGAGTGGAGCTTTCTTATTGTGAACACAGTCCCACAGTCCCCCTCAGAAACTGACTATGCTCCACTCCCAAAGATTGTGTGAGTTGTCACCCATAAGAAAGTGGGCACAGTGCATGCTGAAGGCGTTCCCCTAGCGTCAATGACATGATGCAGCATTAAGTTCCCTTGAATTAAAACTAGTAGGTAAAAAACCCAGCACCAGTGTTGTAGTACTCAAGTCAGTCTTAAGTCTGAGTCCAGGGCCATATTTTCTATCACTAGTGAAGACAATCTCTTTTGAGTCTCTACTACCTGAAGGAGGTGGTCTGAGTTCGGTTGCACTCTAACTGTGGCACGATTCAAGTGAATGTGAAAACAACATGGACTCGGGTGCGCACATGTTCAGGAAGAAAAGTAACCTGCGCATGCATTTTAGCTGATAATGATGTACTTACAGTAGTTCAGTAAAACACATGTAAGGGACGATAGTGTTGATGATTTTCCTTGTGTACAAGCGAGAGTGAGCCTGCAGTGTAATTGCGCATAGCAAGTGCAGTCAGGGAGGCATCCTCTAAAGATCCCATTTGCAAGCAGCAGAAAGCCACCTTCATGCGACGCACATACAGTAAACATCTAAGGTTACGAATGTAACCATGGTTCCCTGAGAAGGGGAATGAGACACTGCATCCTATGATGCTTTGAGGAGTGCCTCCAGTGTGACTGGTGTCTGAAGCATGTGTCTAAACTTGACAATAACATTGACGACAACAGCCTATGACATCACTACCAGTGCTACAAGAGTATAAAAGGGCGCTTGTAGTACACATCAACAACAACTTTTGTCTGAAGGAGATGTGGGCAGGCATACCTGAGATGTTCCCTTTCGAATGGGAACTCGCACTACGCTTTGGGGAACAAATACCCACTCCGCCATGCTTAAGGAATTAATGCATAACAGCTGACATAAAATCAGTGACTTCACAGAGTTAGGTCCGGAGTCACAATTCCCAAGTGAAAAAAAGTACACTTCTATAATGTACTTAAAGTGCTCTATTTTCACGCACTAATTTTGTACTTAATATACTAAAAATTCTTCTTTAGTACTTAAGCTAATCTTAAGAACATCTAAGTGTACTCAACTGTGCTACTTTGAGACACCATGAAATATGAACTAAAATGTGTTTTTATTATACTATCTCTGTATTTAAAATATATATTTAGTAGTGGTATCTAAATACATTTTTTAAATACAGAGATAGTATATTAAAAGCACATTTTAGTTCATATTTCATGGTGTCTCAAAATAGCACAGTTGAGTACACTTAGATGTTCATAAGATTATCTTAAGAAGTACTAAAGAATTTTTAAGTATATTAAGTACAAAATTAGTGCGCAAAAATAGAGCACTTTAAGTACATTATAGAAGTGTACTTTTTTCACCTGGGTTCCCCATCCTAGATGGTACGCACCAGCGGCTATTGTGACTATTGCCTAGTGTCATGATCACCAGTGAGAGTGCCCTATCAGCCACTAGAGGGTACTCCATCCCGGACTCTTGTTTTCACCCCTTGGACTACATTACCCATACACACTTCCCGGACTCATTATCCCATGTCATTGCACTCAGCTGTTTTGTGTTTCCTCATTATTGTCTGTCTATTTAAACTCAGTTGTTTCTGTCCTTGGTTGTGGTTTGTTAATTATTGTTACGTGCACTTCTGTTCCTCTGACTTTCTGTTATATGTGGACTGTTCCTTGGATTTTGACCCTTGCCTGTTTCTGGATTACGACTTTGGATTACCCTTTAATAAAATACGCTGCACTTGGATCCTAACATCTTGTTTCTGTGTGTAACCGTGACACCTAGAGCCAGAAACCCGGCTACATATCCCGTGGGCAGAGCTCAGAGCCTGGTATTCCTTCGAATACCTTCAAGGTAATATGACCAAGGATAAGGAATATTTTGTCACTCCAGGAGACACTATACCGCTGATGAGTGGAGGTCTCAGGAAAACCACTCTCAAAAAGAGAGGAGACCTAGCAGCACTAAAATATCATCAAGAAGGCTCGCAGAGAGCCAACAACCTGATATAGTATCCGAGGGGAGCTCTATGGTCAGAGGCCTCAACAAGACTCTCTAAAGCGAGCGAAGGCCTAACGTTCTGCACTAAGGACTGCTTACCGAGCAGGAGCACAAAAAAGCTTGACAACTCGATACTGCTATCCAAGCAGAGCTCTGGGAGTGGAGGTCTTAGCATGATGACTCTCTAAATTGAGAGGGAACCTAACAATGCTTTCCTAAGGGTGATTCTGCCAAGGAGGCAGACAGAGAGCCATTCAACCCAATGTGACCACCCAGAGTAAGCTCTAAGAACAGAGGCCTCTGCAAGATGACTCTCTAATGCGAGAGGAGGCCTAACTACGTTCTACACCAAGGACTGATTACCAAGGAGACTCACAAAACAGCCTGACAAACTCATTACTGCTATCCAGGAGGAGCTCTGAGGTTGGACGCCTCAGCAGGATGACTCTCTAGAGCGAGCAGAGGCCTAACGACACTCCACCTTAAACAGTTCAACCAAGGAGGCCACTTGATGTCACTGTCTATGCTGAACAAGCTCGTTACAGGAAGCGGAGGACCTTGCCCATAACTGAGAAGTTTCCACTACATTCTCTTACTAAATGACCAATGGGAGCTACCATCCAAGGCTAGCTACAACCATTGTATAACCTGTAAAATGATTTGGTCTCTAGGCTCCAGCACTCTCAAAGGGGCCATGCAACAAGAGGGGTTCGCCCAAGGTGAATAGACTACTTACTGTTGGAGTTCAAAGACCAGAAAATCTCTGAGCATTCCTTGGTTGGCAGATCACAAGAAAGTATAAGGGGGCTAAGCAAAGCTAAGCTCTCTTGTAGGGAGTCAGAAATCCTACTATTAAGGATTCCACTTACACTCAATCATGAAGACATAGCTGCGACCACCCTGTTTCAAGACCCATCTCAGGGGGAGGGTTCTGCTCTTCAGCCAAACCCGAGGAAAAATGGGCTCTCTAGACTCCAACACTCAGGTGCCTACAACTAGGAAGGGTTCACAAACTAAGGCAAAAAAACACTTCCTGTTGGATTCCAGAGATTGCCAGAGAGAGGGTCTAGAGAAGGAGGGTCCCACTTTATATTAGGTGGCCTACTATGTACTTACATCAAAAAATAAGTATAGTGTACTTATTGTGTTCATATTGTATTGCAAAACACTTGTGCTGCTATTGAGGTGGGATACGGGTAAGGTTAGGGACAGTTTTGGTGGTGTGGGTAGGCTTAAGGGTGGGTTAAAGGGATAGTTCACCCAAAAATGAAAATGTTGTCATCATTACTCACCCCCATGTTGGTCCAACCCTGTATGAGTTTCTTTCTTTTGCTGAACACAAAAGAAGATTTTTTTAAAGAATGTTGGTAACTGAGATCACGTGACCTACTGACAGAGATGGCTGCTTGAGTCTGGAGCTCCCGTACTCGGTACTGATCCGTTCAAGTTATAGCTTCGGTATAAATCAATAATACCTGCTCCTTGGGTTCGTTTACCAGTGTGTGATGGCTTAACGACAGCTTTCCAATCTGAGAAAAAATGGCTGAAAGAACCAGACAACGAAGCGCTGTGCAGCACAAGCTAAAGCTACAGTTTGGTATTGTTTGAGAAATCTTCAAGGAGGAATTTCAACCTGTTGCTGACAGAATCGGTTTCTTGGAGAGAGAGTTGAAGTTAATTAGTAACAACTTTGATAATATTCAGTCAGCGGTTCGTAAAGTAAAGCATGAATTGGCCGAAGTTAAGCTAGCCGTAGACATGCTACAAGACAAGATGGTGAGACTGCAAGATAAGAGTTAGCAGTGCAACATTTGTCTCATTGGCCTTAAAGAAGGGGAAGAGGGCACCGACCCTCTGGGCTCCGTGCAAACACAGCTATCACAGTGGATTCCCTCCCTTAAAAACAAATCAATCGAGATAGAAAGGGCGCATTGTATCTACACTAATGACAGCAACAGAAAAGGCCCACGAACACTGATCTTTAAACTACTACGCTTTCAGGACAGAAACAAGATTCTCAAAGGAGCCCGAACTGCCGGTCCAATACTTCACAAAAGCAGTTTGCTTCTTTTCTTCCCCGACTACAGCAGCCAAACCACTATGAAAAGACATGAAATGAATCAGGCTAGGAAAAAACCCACGCAGCTTGGGATCCGTTCTTTCATGATTTACTCCGCTACGATTAAGGTGACACATTGCAGATCAACCTCTCTTATGGAAACACCGGCCGAAGTGGAATCTTATGCTTCCCAGCACCAGGAGTCCGCATTATATCTGCACGAATCGTAGGACGCGGCAGCTGTGGTGTTGACGGATGCCAGCCCGCAAACCATAGCAACTGACTAAAAGACTCATCGAATGCAGCGACTAACATTATACCGAGCATCACATCGGTGAACCGGTATGCCGAGTCGGCTCTTCCACTCGAGTGATCGACTGTTATACTGGCCACGTATCCAGACAAAGTTGTTAAACAGGCAGGCAGGAGACTTTGTTCTTGTTCTCTGCTTTCTGCCTTCTCATTCGGTTCTTCTTTTTTGTTCCCTCAATTTTCCAGATGCCATGAATTACTCTTGTAAGTCTAATCTTTTTTGTTACATACTTAATATGTCTTGCATTATGATGTCTGATTTATGGCTCTTAATATAGTATTGGTTTAAACGGTGCTGTTAAGAGAACTAAATGTTTGGATTTTTTTAGATCTAAACGGGCCTCTGTTGCATTAATACAGGAATCTCATTTAAAAGCCTGTGACATGCATCGTTTTCAGAATAGACATTTTAAAATAGCCTCATTTTCTTCATCTGTAAAGAAAAATAAGGGAGTTTTGATATTGGTTGCCCGGCACCTTCCCTTTTCTATACATTGTTCGAAGAGTGATGTGGATGGTCATATTACATGTGTACTTGGTACTTGGACCAATATTAAATGCGCCTTTGTCTCAGTGTATGTTCCAAACGAGTATGATAGCGCATTTTACCAGCAACTCATCCATATCATACTGAGTCTTAATGACTATCACCTTGTCGTAGGAGGCGACTTCAATGAGGTCCATAACCCTTCACTTGATAAATCCTCAAAATCTCTATCTGACCCAAGTTTTTTAATGACTTCATAAATCAAATAAAGGTATGTGATATATGGCGGTTGAGAAGTGAAGGTGTTAAAGATTATACATTCTTCTTAGCCCGTCACAAGAGCTCTTCACATATTGATTATCTGCTCATATCATCCGCTTGTATTCCATTTGTTCATAGATATCCTACCTATCCTCCTTTCAGATCACTCCCCAGTAACGCTGTGTCTTCTTCCTTTCACTGTTCCCTCTGGGTGCAAACGTTGGAGATTTAATACTTCCCTTCTTCGTGATCATAAATTCTTGTCACAGCTACGTTCTTCCTTAGTAGAGTTCATTAAATTTAATAGTAAATCTGCAAAGAATCCCATCTCTATGGGAGGTGACAAAATGTTTTATAAGAGGGAAATATATTGCCTTCTCTTCCTTTCAATAAAAATCTAGAAATATCCACAAAGAACAACTGGAGAGACAAATTTGGATGATGGAACAGGACCTCAAAAATACTTATTTTCAATGGAAGGCAGATAAACTACTTAAATCTGAACTGAAAGGACTACTCTTACATAGAGCTGAATTCATAATACACCGCACAAGGCAGTCATATTATTGTAACAGTGAGAGACCAAGCAAATTATTAGCGCTACGGATTAAACATATGGAGGCTAGAGCAAATATATATAGTATAAAGAATGAAGGCATTCTATATACCCAGCCAGAAGATATAAACCAAATTTTCAAAACATTTTATGAACAGTTGTATATTTCTGATACCTCTGTGTCATATCAGCAATGTATTTTGTTTCTTGAACAGTTTCATCTTCCTAAAATTGAGGAGTATTGTCATGATATACTTAATAATCCTATGTCAATTGAAGAATTAAAATTTGAACTTGAATTAAAACTCTATGCCAGAGAACAAAGCTCCAGGTAGCGACGGAATTCCTCCTGAATTAATTTCTGTGATCTGGGATATATGGCGCCGCTTATTCTAAATTCATTTAACTTTGCGATTGAAAATGGAGCCCTACACAGGGACCAGAATACAGCTCTTATCACATTTTTTTACTTAAAAAAAGACAAGACCCCTAGGAATGCACTAGTTATCGTCCTTTTAGTTTAATTACTTTTGATGCAAAACTCCTTGCCAAAACTTTAGCCTTTAGGCTAGATAAATGTATAAATAAGGTCATAAATTATGATCAGTCTTGCTTTCTCAAAGATCGATTTGCATCAGATAACATCAGCCGATTACTACATATTATTCATAGATCCAGCTCCTATTCGGCTTCCTCCGCAGTCATCTCATTGGATGCGGAGAAAGCCTTCGATAGGATCGAGTGGAGCTTCCTCTGGGCAGTTCTTAAACATATAGGGGCTGCACATGTATTTATTAAAATGTTTCAAACACTCTATAACGGTTGTTCAGCTCGTGTACTCACCGGTTCTTTAGTGTCCATCTTTCGCTCTTGGTTGAGGTACTCGTCAAGGCTGTCATTGGCTCAAGCAGTACGCCAATCTTCTGCTATACAGCCCATTGTAAATACCTTGCATAGAATCTCTTTCTACACTGATATTTTGCTCTATGTCTCCAATATTTCTGTGTCCGTCCCTGAATGTTTAAATCTTTTCAAGATATTTGGTAAGCTTTCAAGTTATAAAATCAATTTGGAATAAATCAGTTTTAATGCCCCTAATGAATGCATCAAGACAAGAATCGAGCAGCTTACCCCCTTGATCTCTATAGTCAATCAATTTACATATTTGAGTATCACAATATCCCCAACTATACGCTTTATCCCTAAATATAATTTTCAAATTCTCTTAAATAAGATCAAGGAGGATTTAGATAGGTGGTCCCCATTATGTTTAGCTCTACATGGAAGAATAGCTACCATTAAAATGAATGTCCTTCCTAGGGTCAATTTTTTATTTTCTATGTTGCCATTACCACCACCTGAATGTTTCTTCAAAGAGCTCAATGTGGCTATTTCTGGATTCATATGGAATAAGAAAAAACCCAGAATCCGGCTTAAAGGCGCTCTAAGCAATTTGACGCGTTTTTAGGCCCAATTTTTTTTTTGTCACATACCGCAAACATCTCCTCACTATGCGCTAGCGGCCTGTCCCCTGAACACACTGTAAAAAAAAACGCGGCCTCTGTAGTCGCCACAAGCTCCGAAAACTGCAATAAAAACAAACTGGTGCAGCCTGGACCACTTAACATAATAAACATGCTCCAGCCAATAACTGACAAGCAGCGTCAATACGCAAGCTACTTACATTTTAAATGCGCGTTCATGACTGTTTCAGGAAGCACGGAGGGGAGGGCCAGGAGGAGGAGGGAGGGTCTAGCTAGCCTGTTTTGTTTGACAACACTTCGAACGTCAACAGGAAGTTACTCCGCTCAGAATCGCTTAGAGCGCCTTTAAGACAATGCAACGTAGGAAACTTGATGCGGGTTTGTCACTTCCAGACTTTAAATCATACCATTTAGCATTTCAAATAAGAACACTTAAAATCTGGGTTAACCCCAATTCTGTTGTTCCTTGGCGAGATCTAGAAGCGAATATCACCCTACCTGTTCGCTTACAAGATCTCCCCTTTTCAAGTATTTCTAAAAACTCAAAGAAAAAATATGGACCCATTGTTGAAAATTCTTTTGATGTATGGAAAAAGGTTGAGAAAATTATGGGAGGTCCTTTCTCCCTTTATGGCATAATAACTGTTTGCAAACTGGAAAAAAGCCCTTTGTCTAAAAAGCCTGGTCAGATTGCAGTATTCACACTTTGAATTACATTTTTTTGTGAGGAGGGCCTCAAATCATTTCAACATTTACAGTAATTCTCCTTACCGGGATTTTCCTTTTTCTTATATTTAAGACTGAGGTCAGCCCTAAAGGCCTATGGTGTTCCCTGGACTGCTAGCACACTTCCACATCCTTTGTGGAAGTGGATGGACCCCCTCAAGTGGCTTAGTCTCTAAAGTCTATAACTCTATTCTCTTTCAACAGTACTCCTATATACCAGCTATTTATTCCTGGGAAAAGGAAGTAACAACCAAACCTGATTGGGATGTCGTATGGGCCAGATGTTTCATTGCATCTAAAAACCTGGCGCATCAGATGATCCACTATAAACTTATTAATAGGGCTTACATTACTCCAAGTTTATTGTATGAAATGAAGATCAGATCTGATCCTTATTGTCATCTATGTAATAATTCTATAGTAGGTTCGTATCTGCACATTCTGGGAATGCCCTAAGGTGGTACCTTTACGGACCTTTGTATATACGGCCCTTTCTGATATTTTACATCTAGAAATACCTCAGGACCCCTTGATCTTCCTGCTCTTAGATGACTCTACACTTCAGCTAAATATTCATCAAAAGAGGATCTTATTGGCTGCAGGTACTGCAGCTAAAAAAAATATCCTAAAACTATGGATTGAACCATCCACCTTTTGTACTTCCATCTGGCTTTTTTACTTCAGAGACATTGCCTTACTTGAGGGCACCACTGCTAAACTCAGTGGGGCCAAGGACAGAACTATTCAAAGCTGGTCAATAACTGCCGAGATGTTGTTAGAAAAACTAAAACCTTGACTTCCCAATTATGTGTACTTGTTTTATGTAATTATTTTTCTTTTCTTTCAAAAGAAGTTGTTGACGTGTACTACAGGTGCCCTTTTATACTCTGGTCGCACTGGTAGTGACATCATAGGTTGTCACCAGCCAATGTTATTGTCACGTTTAGACGTGTGCTTCAAACACCGGTCACGCAGGAGGCGTTCCCCAAAGCATCCTAGGATGCAATGTGAGTTCCCATTCGAAACAGAAAAAAAGGGCTGTTTACTCTGCTGTG
Source organism: Megalobrama amblycephala (assembly GCF_018812025.1). Classification (NCBI taxonomy): domain Eukaryota; kingdom Metazoa; phylum Chordata; class Actinopteri; order Cypriniformes; family Xenocyprididae; genus Megalobrama; species Megalobrama amblycephala. The sequence continues at coordinate 16,317,031 of NC_063055.1, forward strand.
CATAATAGAATCAAATTAATAAAAAAAACAATATATTGACCACGTTCTGTTTTCTATCATGTGGCGTGCATGTTTGTGATGATGTAAGATGAATGCAAGTGCACCAAGGTTTGACAGAATCAAGTTGAGCGTGATCCAGACCACGTGCCCAGTGTGAAAGCCATCTTAAAATATGGTATTGGACCTGAGACTGACTTCAGTCTGAGTCCGGTCTTTTCCGAACTTGAGTACAACAACACTGCCCTGTGCAACCTAATATTAACTATGGTTGTTTTTCCAGGTGCATCGGGGCATTAAGGGAGTTGTGAGGGATAAAGAGGGAAACCCTATTCCCAATGCCACTGTGTCTGTGGAGGGAGTCAACCATGATGTAAGGACAGGTAAGATATTTTCTGTAGTTATTGAAATGTAACTGTTTGTGTATTAAAGAGTTTCAATAAAAAGACTTCTACTCTTAGGTGAATCTGGAGATTATTGGCGACTTCTAAACCCTGGTGAATACCGTGTAACTGCCCGAGCAGACGGCTACTCTTCCTTCACCCGTCTATGTGTGGTGGGGTTTGACCCAGGTGCTACCTTGTGCAACTTTGACCTCAACAAGTCTAACTGGGACCGCATCAAACAGATCATGGCTCTCCATGGCAATAGGCCCATCCGGTTGCTAAGCAGCGGCAACAGGGGCGGTGGGCGGCACATTTCACACAGCACTAACCAAATCCCACATTCTAAATTCAGTAACCAAATTCCTGATGGTAACGGTGGGGACATGAAAAGGGCCCGTCTCCGTCAATTAAGGCTAATGAGAATCCGCCACCTACGGCAGCAGAGGCTTCTGGCCAGCAAAACGACACCCCCTACCACAATCATGACTACCACAACTTCACTTCCAACTACCACAGAGAATACAACCCCCTGGTATGACCCCTGGCCCATTGGGGAAACCTATGAAGAGAGCACAACCCCACCAGAAGAGATTGAGTTGACAGATGCACTGGACTACAACTACAATTACAAGATAGATGATTATTAAGAGCAAACTACAGATCAAAGTTTTTGTCATTGTATAGGTCATTGTTGCCATGCTTTTACACCTTGCTTTTATTGGACTCAGTGACTATGAAGAGATCAGAGTAAAGAGGTGTTACATCTAGAACTAGAGTATTCTGGCAACACTAAAAATTTCTTTCCACAGTTTTGAAGTAATTACACAAAAGATTTTTATTCCAGAATATGAAAGTTGACCTCGATAATTAATAACACTCAATTTTCTGATCACAAATAGGTTGAAAGCAGCATCCAATGGCTTCCAAAGCCTTAAAGTAGTAAGAATAATTCTGTTCTGTATTCCTGGTTACACATTTACTGTATACTACAGTATTCTACCAAAACATAACATGAAAACTTCTCATATGACCATCATGCCCACTGAGGGGAAATAAGAATGTTTTAATGCAAGAGAAGGGGCTGTGTTACCATTTCTCTCACATAAACATTCAGTCTTTGTTTGTACAGAGCAAGTGTACAGGGAAGATTTTCCCTTAAAGTTCCACTAGGTTCAGTGGCCTGCTCTAAAGGACAGTTTCTTTTCAATAAATAAAGTCTTGTTTTCCTATTCACACTGTTTTTGTTTTATCTGCATTCATGTCATGTGCACATCAGGGGGCTAATTTATAAAATGTGCCTATGCACAGATTTGATTTTAGAGAAATCCACTATGTTCAGATTTATAAAAAGAGACTTTGACGTGGAAAAGGATTCTATGCAATATTTTAGAAATATATTCAAGATTGACTGAAGGACTAATCACACTTTTATTCACCTATGATGTGTATTCATTGGTTGGTAGTGTACGTTGACTAAAGTACACGTGGGGGAAAGATCTTTCTAAGATCTTTCTAATGGGTAACAACCTTAAAGGGTTTATAAAGCTGGAAAAATGGAAATCACAAGAAAAGATCTCAGAATTTAGGATTATTGGTGTTAAATATTTGACGTCGCCGTCCACGCAGACGTCCGAAAAAGTGGTGGATGGATCGAATAAAGGAAGACATGAAGTTGGTCAACGTATCCCCCGAAGACGCTCTAGACTGCGCCAAATGGAGAAGACAATGCCGAAAAGCGGACCCTGCACCACAGCGGGAACAATGCTAGGAAGAAGGTGTTAAATATTTGTTGATGTTTTTTTCTGAATACAGAAAGGCTAATAAGGAATTGATTCAAATACTTGAAAATGGTAACATTTTACAATAAGGTTTAATTCATTGACATCAGTGCATCAGGTATCATGAATTAAAGGGGTAGTTCACCCAAAAATGAAAATTCTGTCATTTATTACTTACCCTCATGTCGTTCCACACCCGTAAGACCTTCGTTAATCTTCGGAACACAAATATTTTACAGATATAATACAGATATTTTTGTTGAAATCCGATGGCTCCGTGAGGCCTCCATAGCCAGCAATGACATTTCCTCTCGCAAGATCCATTAATGTACTAAAAACATTTTTAAATCAGTTCATGTGAGTACAGTGGTTCAATATTAATATTATAAAGCGACAAGAATATTTTTGGTGCGTCAAAAAAAACTAAATAACGACTTATATAGTGATGGCCGATTTCAAAACACTGCTTCAGGAAGCTTTGGAGCATAATGAATCAGTGTGTCGAATCATGATTCAGATCACGTGTCAAACCGCCAAACTGCTGAAATCACGTGACTTTGGCGCTCCGAACAGCAGATTTGATACACTGATTCATTTATGCTCCGAAGCTTCCTAAAGCAGTGTTTTGAAATTGGCCATCACTAAATAAGTCGTTATTTTGTTTTTTTTTGGTGCACCAAAAATATTCTCATCGCTTTATAATATTAATATTGAACCACTGTACTCAAATGAACTGATTTAAATATGTTTTTAGTACCTTTATGGATCTTGAGAGAGGAAATGACATTGCTCCCTTTGCTGGCCTCACGGGCCATCGGATTTCAACAGAAATATCTCAGTTTGCGTTCCAAAGATTAACAAAGGTCTTACGGGTGTGGAACGGCATGAGGGTAAGTAATAAATTACAGTTTCAGTTCTCAATTCATTAAATTCATTCAGTTCTCAGTCACACAGGGTCCTCGCACTGGCTGTTCATTATACTGATTGATAACCAGATGTTATGGCTAAAGCAATTTAACAATGCCGCCCATGCTTGCTATTGTTAAAAGATACCCATGTAGCCCCATATACCAGAGGTTATGGCTAGTACTTACGTTTGTCTAGCCCCATACAGTGAATGCGACTGCATAATAACTTAAAGTCAAGCAGTTAGTCAGAAATCTAGAATCTTGCCAGATGTGCCCTATGCTCCATACAATCCGAGATCTAGTATGTACTTACCCCGGGTCACAGATTTGTGGTAACAAAGGATACATCGTAATCTACTGAAGACAATCATTTCAGAACAAGTCAGAATAAAATCAAATGTAACAATTTATTACTCAGGTAAATGTATCATGCCAATTACATAATCAAATCAAAGATAATTGATACAAAACATCAAATGCTCAGAAATAAAGTGTAAAAGATACATACCTGACATCAGAAAGATACATAATGCTGAGTTCTGATCTTCAAATGTTAAGTTCATTTGTTTTCTCAGAGAGTAGCCCTCTGTTGGTCCAGACAGTCTTACAATATTGATGAAGGAGAGAGCCACATTAATGGCTTTGGAATTCTGCAGCAGAGCGATGACATCTCAGATCATTATCTAGTCTTCTGTATACTCCATTTAGCCAAGGTTGCAAAACCAACTCCCTGTTACAAATATGGTAGAACTATCACTTCTACCACTAAAGATTGTTTTATAAATAATTTCCTGGTCTGTTTCTACTTCGTAGCATACCAGATCATTTAGAAGAACTTGATGTTGCAACAGCACTTCCAGCACTTTAGACATGGCTGCTCCTTTGTACTTAATGAAGATTAAGAAAAATAGTCTGATGCCGTGGTACAACAAGGACACTCGGGCCCTCGAGAGCAGAATGAAAAATGGAGTGCCGCTGGAAGGAATTAAAACTAGGGGTGTTTTGCAATTCGTGGAAGGAATGTGTTATTGCGTACAGAAAGGCCTACCTAACAACCCTAGGTATTTATTTAACACAGTGGCCAAATTAACAAGAAATAAAGCTTCAACTTCAGACATCAATGGTCATTGGGGTCATTTTTGTCCTTGATGTGCTGAGTGTAACTATTTTGTGTTATTGGTGTAAAATAACTTTATTAAAGGAATTGAGGAAAAGTATAATTCAAGTATAGGGGAGACTGGGGATGGTTGTAACATTTTTGACATTTGTCTGTATCTTGGATTTTTTTTAAGCCAGTGCATTCAAAATGTGATTAAAACTAGTTACAAGTGTCAGCTATTAAATGACATAGCTGTTATCTTTGTAGCACAAACATAAAATGTGAATAATTCACCCCATAGTCCGGGTTAAGGCGGGTGCACACTGCGATTTATAATAGTCCTTTACGATTGTTGCTTGTCAGACTGTGCGATCATGATCCTCATGTCACACTGTGGGATCTCAGCTGTCATTTATGTCAAACTGTACGACAGTCAGGATGCGTTAAAAACGGAAGTGCGTGTGAAAACTTGTCTGGAGTTTTACATCATCAACCCACACATGTTCGGTGACTGTGAGCTGTCCTATATGTCGTCTGAGACAAATTTTGAGATTCCTATAATCCTAGGCTAAAATCTGTAGTCTTTCATCGCTAGTTTGACATGTTCACCGACAGCCGATTATTGACTGTTGAGATCAAATTTTCCTTTGACAAAATTCTGCCAGTGTCAGAAGATTTGGCACACAGTCCTGCAGTGTGACTTCTCCTATGACAAACATCAAATTGTCAACGTCAAAAAAGCCCAGATCAAAATTAACGCTAGAGATGTCCTTGTTAGCCACAATTTCAGTCTCGTGTGTAATGCAGCTCACAGTCACCGAACACGTGTGTGTTGATGATGTAAAACTCCGGACAAGTTTTTAACGCATCCTGACTGTCGTACAGTCTGACATATAGGACAGCTGAGATCCCACAGTGTGACATGAGGATCATGAACGTACAGTCTGACAAGCAACCATTGTAAAGGACTATTATAAATCGCAGTGTGCACCCGCCTTAAAAGCCAAAACATTGGCACTAACAACTTGCTTGAAAAATATCTACAAGGACACACAATAAACATAATTTAACTTTTGAGTTTAACTGCAAAGCAGGAATTGCCATAACAAAAATAAATGAATTAAAAAAAAAAAAAAAAAAAAAAAAAAAGTTATTTATATCAAAATGAGTTTTTCTCCTTTAAAATGCTGTGTCTGCCACAGGGCTCTACTTTCCCTCATGTGGAATAAGGACTAAACCAAGCATGTGTGAATCAGGTGATTTGTAACTTGTTCCTGATTGCAGAAATTGGAAGTGTTACAACTAACCCGTGTTACATCTATCCCCAGTCTCCTCTATATTGGGAGTTTAAACTCCCCTCGGAGGAATCGTCGCTGCAATTTTGAAGGGGCATTCGGATGAATTCGCCCTACGTAGTTTATTTTTATTCTTATTAAGAACTCATTAACAGGCACCAACGACAAAGCTCCAAAGATAAATGGGAGAGAGAGAAAAAAAATCACAAGACACCAAATACAGACTCATAATATGTAACAATAGAATTATCTTTTATATTTTTCACAAGTTTAAGAGACTTCATTAAAAGAATGAGTTCGTTACAGAAAACCTTATATAAAGGAGGAGATTAAGATAATAGATATTTGTGAATAAAAAAATTTACCATTCGCCCTGCGTAGTTCTTGAGCTAATTAAATTACAAAAAGCATCACCTGGGAACGGATTGGTCGTGACGTCGGAACGAACTTGTTACAAATGGATCCACTCAACTGATTCCAACTTGAGCAGAGGTAAAGTTTAATATCTTTATCATCAACATGGATTCTTTGAGTGTCATCCTATTTACCTGTAAGTTTTTTTGTTTTTTGTTTTTTAATTCAATTCCTTTCGTGTTTTAAAAATGTAAGTGTTCGGATAGTTCATAGGTAGTAGGTCGCTTTCTGTAAAGTAATTAGTCGCATAATGTTTTCCTTCTGTTCTCCAATAACGGCCTTAATCCGTAGTCCTACGCAGAACTAAGGCGCCGTGAGTTTCAGTTTATCTTTGATCCTAACTTGTACATAACCAACGGTAAATGAGCACTAAATGTTAGTTAGTATTAGTATAGGGCAGGGACGAGGCCAGAAACGTTGAAATGGGTGGGCTTTCATAAAACCGGGTGCATGGGCAAATCGTATAATCGTATCGAGTATAAAAACTGCAAACCAAATTATCAGGGGAAAAAAAAGGCAGCATGAATGAATGAATGAATGGATGAATTTATATATGGTAAGACACTTCAGAGATTCATGCTTTGTCTGTCATTAACAGCCGCATCTGAGGCAGTATTTCGTTTTCATCAACTTCCAGTTATAAAGATTACAGTGGCTATGCGGGCACATTATTATTATTATTATTATTATTATTATTATTATTATTATTATTATATATATATATATATATATATATATATATATATATATATATATATATATATATATATATATATATATATATATATATATATATATATATATATATATAATTTTTTTTTTGTTGTTGTTTTTTTGTTTTTTAAACCTTTGTGTCTTAAAAACGGTGGTTGCTAACAAGTTGCTAAATGTTGCTTTGGTGGAGACATTAGACGTCATCATGACAAACAGGACAGCATTTCTCATTAAAAAAAAAAGTGGATAAGTATTCATTAGTAGCACAATACTATCTCTGGTAGAGTTTGTCAAAATTAATGGATTAGTTCACCCAAAAATAAAAATTCTATCATTAATTACTCACCTTTGTCGTTCCACGTCAGTAAGAGCTTCGTTCATCTTCGGAACACAAAGATATTTTTAACGCAATCCGAGAGGTTCTGTCCCTCCATAGAGATCAACTAACACTTTCAAGGTCTAAGGTCGGAAAGACGTTGCTAAAGTACTCCATGTGACTCCAGTGGTTTAACCTCAATTTTCTGAAGTGACGCAAGTGCTTTGTTTGCACAAAAAAATATAATTTACCGCTTCATTTATAAATTATCCAAAGCTTGTCTACGCAAAACGTCGTGATGATCTCGTGAATGTGTGTTGCAGCAGATCAATGTTTTCGTAAATAAAGTGGTAAATTGTTTTTAGCATCACATCATAAAATTAAACTACTGGGGTCACATGGAGTGCTTTATAGATGTCTTTCCTAATCCTACCTTTCATGACCTTGAAAGTAGTTGCGTTGGATCTCTATGGAGGGACAGAAAGCTCTCAGATTTCATTAAAAATCTTAATTTGTGTTCCGAAGATGAACGAAGGTCTTACAAATTTGAGTAATTAGGTGAGTAATTACAGAATTTTCATTTTTGGCCAAACTAACCGTTTAAAGCTGCAGTTCTATTCTGTTACTCCTTGCTAATGACACATTAGCTAATTGGAGCAATGATCGAATACTGCGTATTAATTTGTACTAACTTTGTTTCCCACATAAGCACACCATATGCAGAAATAAAATATGCAACAAAAAAAAGCGTTACAGGAATTCGAAGGAAAACAACAACTGCAATGTAAATGCCCCCTTTCCTGTAACTTTTATATTTATGGGTAATGAAATCTAAAATTTGTCATTAATTTAGTAACTTGTCTTTGTTTTTCTTTTACAGTGCTTCTAAACTCCAGGTTGCTGATATCTGCCGGTACTTTAGTCCATTAACCATATTACCAATCAGCATTCTCACAACCATTACTTGTGCTGTGTTCACTGATGTTGTAATTATGGTAATAGGCTTTAGTCAGGGTATACACCATATTGAATACAACACAGATGAAAACCATGCTGTGAGGGATAGACTTGCAGTCTTTACAATGGTGCACTTCCTCCCCAGAGAGACCCATTTCATTGGCTGGACAAACTGTATGTTAAACAACCAGTCCGTTGAAAGGACTTGCTTCCATCCCTCTCAGCCTAGTTTTCATTCCTGTCAAAAAAATATGGTAGTACCTTGACTAAGGTCTATTACAAGATGACAACATGTGACATTCGTTTCTATGGCAACAACGATACCAACACCTAGATGAATCTACAGCGGTCACGTGGTACGAGTTGGAGCTCTCAGGAAGTTGTAGTTACAAGTTCTACAAGGATGTGAACACTTTACAAGACGGAATCTCAAAATTACATACATGGCGTGAATACACCCTTTTTAATATTTAACCTTAATATTAATATAAAACAATATTGAACCTTTGTGGTATGATCACACAGACTGTGACTAGAACATTCAGTGCTGGTTGACTGCTATATTCAAACCGGCTTTTGCATGTAGATAGCTAGATAGATAGATTTATCACATTTTTATATATATAATATATATTACATAAAAGATTTTTTTGTGATTGGTTGTTCATGAGTCCCTTGTTTATCCTGAACAGTTAAACTGAGCTCTTTTTTTTTTTTTTTTTTTTTTTTTTTTTTTTTTTTTTTTTATCAAACTGAGGACAATAGAGACACAAACACAACTATTTAAAAAAAGGTTCAAACATTCACTGATGCTCCAGAAGGAAACATGATGCATTAAGAGCTGGGAGGGGTGAAAACTTTTGAATATCAAGGTAAATTGTACTTAACTTTTCTTCCGGGAAACATGCAAGTATCTTCTGTTACTTCCGAAGGGCAGTACTAAATGAAAAACCATATTTAAACAAAATAAGAAATTGGGACATCTTCATCCTGTTCAAAATTTTTCACCCCCCAGCCCTTAAATGCATTGTTTCCTTCTGGAGCATCAGTGAATGTTTGAACCTTTTTTAATAGTTGGGTTTGAGTCCCTCAGTTGTCCTCAGTGTGAAAAGATGGATCTCAAAATCATACGATCACTGCTGGAAAGGGTTCAAATATGCAAAACATGCTTAAACTGAAGAATCTACAGGACCTGGAGGATTTTTCTGAAGAACAGAGCTCAGTTTAACTGCTTGGGACAAACAAGGGACTCGTGAACAACCATCACAAAACATAAAAACAGTCGTAGATCATCCAGGTAACAACACACAGTATTAAGAATCAATGGTTCACATACTTTTGAACTGGGTCATTTTATTCAGAGTATATATATATATATATATACTCTGTAAGATCCTCGCACTATAATTTTTTTGTTTTTGTTTTAAATTTACTGAAGGGCAAAATTAAATCTGACATTCTCAAACCAAAGTTAAATGTTGTGTTGTAGTTAACAATAACACTCCTTGTTACATGTGTCATTCACTCCAAAACCAACATTACTGTATGGGGTTTTCGGTCTCACAGTATTTAGTATTTTGCTGATGTAGTATCTGGAGTTTCTCTTCCCTCATAGTTTGTCAGTCTCACCTTGCTAGTAATGATGAATGAAACCTTGAAGCTGGAATCTTATCTTTTCTCAGAGACTGTTGTTACATGTGATGGGTTTGTCCAGCGTCTCAGCTGTGGTAAGATGTTGTAGTGTTACATTCAACCAAAGTTATTTTATTACTATTATCTTCAGAGTAATATAATGTCCTGCTGTTTTTTTTTTTTTTTTTTTTTTTTTTTTTCCTTTATTTTTCTATTCAGACTCTGGTGTGATCCGTGTGCAGTCAGCAACCTTTGGTCGCACAAATAGCAACATTTGCAGCGTAGGACGACCACAAGGACAGACATCTAATACTCTGTGTTCAGTGGATGTTCGTGAAGTCTCTAAACGGTAAAGATCTTTTTCTTTGTGACTTCAGACAAGAATTATGTGTAGAATTGAGTCTGATTACTGTTTCAACTCGTTCTCACTCCAAAGTTGTCAAAAAACGTGAGCGTGGTCAGTTGCTTTGTGTGTCACTATTAACGGTGCGTTTACACAGAGGAGGAGCAGATTTTTAATTCAATCCTACAGGAGCCAGAAAGAGGCAAGGTGGCAGCCATGAGCATTTGAAAATATGCTGATTGTAGCCTTGTTCAAATACCCACACTTGCTGTCTTTGCACTTGATCACTTGTCTACTTACATGACGTATTTCCTGTATTTGGCTCAAGTGTTCAAGTAGGTGTGAAGACTGCAAGTAGGCTATGTGTAGAACTTTTGATTACCCGATGGGACACACTTATAGTCTTGCAAAAAATGCAAGGGTTTACAGCTTTTTTTTTTAATTATTATTATTTTCAGTACTTTGCATTTTAAAATACAGTTCTGTCTGTTCAGTGGTGGCTTCTTCAAGTACAAAATACACATAGCCTACTCATCTTTGCATCAATAAAATACGCCATACTTTATATTTTACTACCAAATTATATGTAATATATAATTAATTTAACTTAGTCGTATGTTTTCCTTGACATCTCGTGATTTCGGGGCATGCGAGTTCCCGAACTCGTATTCGAGATGGTGTGGGTTTAGTGTGCATTAAGGGTATTGCACTTGGGCATTTTTAAGACACTGGACAGTCTTGCGCACTTACTGTCGCATGCACAAGCTCTCAAGTGGCCAAGACCACAAGTGTGGGTATTTGGACGGCATGTGTATGAGTTTCTGCAGCATTTAATGGAATGTTGTTTACGTTTGTAATGACTGTAAAGCATCCAGTATGTTAAATATAGCCATTTGGATGCTTTCATTTAGATTTAGACTTTCTGGGTTTTTCAAAAGTTTAAATTGATACTCATCTTTATTATTTATTTATTTATTACATCTCTTGAGCTGTACCAAAGACTATAGAATAACACAAGACGTGTCACTCGTATTGTTTTTAATGGGAGAAAGTGTAACGAGCAATATGGCGGAATAAGTCCCGCCTTCTAAATAAGAGCCAATCGCCGACTGGTAAAGTCATCGCGTCACTGCAGCGGCCGTTAGAAGCACCGGTTTCTATAGAAACAGTCAGACGCGCGCCTCCGAAATGAGGCAAGAGACGCGCATTTAGGTCTGCGCATGCGCTTTAGCTTGATCCAGCATAATTTTTTTATTTTTTTATTTTTTTTGTCATGATTCGAGCGTTTGGGGGAAAAAAATTATGAGACAGTTGTTGTCAGATTTCATTGATTTCAAATATGAAATTTAATCGAAAGCTTGGCAAACAGCTTTGGAGCTGCATGATGCCCAGGATGCCTGAGAGGCGTTTCAAAGATGGCTTCCGAGTGAAATGACTTGTCTTAAAGGGACTTTGCCTGTACTGAACAACAGTAGTGTACCTACAGCTGCCTTTAGCGTCTTAATAGTGATGTGCAAGGCACTTGGCCATACTTCAGTTTTGGAAAGGGTTGGTAATGCTGACTGTTGTTGCTTATGTGGACTGTTTCCAAGAGTCCAGTCAGGTTTGCATCTTGGTCCTTTAAACAGGTGTGATGGACTGAGCATGTGTGAGTTAAACACTCAAGGACTTGCAGAACATGATCCCTGTGATGGCACCTATAAGTACTACACTACCAACTACACTTGCATCCAAGCAGGTTTGGAATTTTGTTCCTCCATTTCCTCCATTAACTTTCTGTGCAAGTCTGTAATGGTCTTCCTCTTCCAGAAACAAGTGTGACTTGTCATGGTGGATATGCTTACTTGAGTTGTGGTGAGCTATTTTTTCACATTTTAATTTGGAAAATTTACCTTATCTTGACCTTTTCCACTTGTTCATGTAAGAATTTTGTTGTTAAATCTCCATGTAGAGAATGGTAAAATTCACATAAATACTGCAAACTATGGACGTACAGATAAAGTCACTTGCTCTGAAGGACGCCCATCCAGTGAGCTCCAAAACTCCAGCTGCTATTCTCCCAATGCACTGGCTCCTGTGTCGAAAAGGTAGCTGGATAATGTATGCAACTTCTGCTGTACCTCTTTGTTTACTAATAACTAATGTAAGCATCTTATTTATTATTATTTTTTTTTTTTATGATGATCTGTAAAGCTGTAATGGCTTGGAAAGTTGTGAGTTGTTTGCGACACAAACAGTCTTTACTGATCCCTGCGTTGGCACGTACAAGTACCTTGCAGTCTCTTATTTTTGCCTCCCGTCTGTGCTCCGTGAGTATTGAGCTTGATCACTTTACACAAGCTCAAGCCTCTTATTTAAAATATTCACTTTGCTAAAATGAACTAACATCATCTTTTCTGTAGGTACAAGTGTGATCTGTGAACATGCAAATAATACTCTGAAATGTGGTGTGTATCATGTATGCTACATGAGGGTTGCTTTAAGTTGAATTGTTGTTTTTAGAGCAAGTTGATTGAAGTTGAATTGTTGTGTTTTTTTTTTTTTTTTTTTTTTTTTAAGAGCAAGGGGCTGTCATCCACATTCACACTGCTAACTATGGCCGAACTGATCGCAGCACATGTTCTGTCAGACGACGTGTTTCTCAGACTACCAAAACCGACTGCTACTCCTCAAACTCCATGGAAATAGTTACTAATGGGTGAGGTTTATTTTATTTTTTTATTTTTAAAAAAAAAATTTGTTTAAATGCAGTTTGACGTTATCATAGAAATAAGTTGGTCAAGTGTTGTTTTTTTTGTTTTGTTTTTTTATATAAAGGTGTGAAGGAAACAATAGCTGTGTCCTAGTAGCCTCCAATGGCGTCTTCTCAGATCCATGTTTTGGCACATTCAAGTATCTGTACGTCTCTTACAGCTGTGTAGCCAAGTGTAAGTGTTACTGTGTGTGGTCACTATCTTTTTTTTTTTTTTTTTTTTTTTTTTTTTTTTTGTACAACCTTGATTATAGGGTTATTCAAGACACTCCTGTATCAGACTAAATTGATAGCTCTAATCATGGTGGCTTTCTTTGTTTCCTTGCAGAATTCAACCTCTGAAATTGTGGATTTTGGCTTCTTCAAATCGGATTTTAAAGTTTCTTCCTTGCAATAAACGCCTTGAAGACATTTGTTCTTGTAGCAGTGCTTTTTAGTATTTTGCAGTATAACTGATGGCAGTGTTTCCCATACATTGACTAGACTGTGGCGGCCCGCCACATTCTAATTGGTCCCACCACAGTCTCAAAATATGAATACGGATATGACGGGATATTTAAATTACCATCTGATAATTGCGCTCCTTTATATGGCAAAAGTGGGAGTCATAGAGCAAAATAAGTAGACTAGCACCAATTAAGTTTTCGTGCACTATATTCAAAGTCATCTGAAGCCATTCCATAGCTTTTTTTTTTTTTCTTCCAAGAATTAGGCTAGAATACTTTTAGCTGCTGAATTACATACTCATCTAGTTTACTTATTTATTTATTGGTCAGCTTATGATTATATATTTTTATTCATTTTTTATTTTTCTCTATAATGAAGTGGTGTGTTTAGTGCATTCTGGATTGGTTAACAAATCAAAGAGTGACCATTAGTTCCACAAATACAGACACAGGCTCCCACAAATAAAATAATTCAACAAAGGTAACCTCTTTTGCTACATATTTTCAATGGTTTAAATGTGTACTCTACATGTTTGACCACTTACGAACTCTCATTTAGCCTACTATATGTTGTGTACATGACTAATGTGCCCAACCATCAGCAATAAATAAATTACTTTTAGAGCACAAAATTGTTTACAAGAGAACAAATTTCTTCATTGATCTAGTCACTTAATTTTGCTCTTAGAATGCACTAGATTCATGCATTTAAATTTAAAATGTACAAAATTTTCCTACGGGGGGGCATGCCCCCGGACCCCCCTAGAGGAACCGGTGTCCACCCACTACAGTCTCACAAAATCCTGTGGGAAACACTGGATGGTGTATGTGATGTTTGTGAACTGATCAACTGAGCACACCAGGTAAAGTCAAACTAACTGATAGAAACTGGGAAGTGGTTGGGACTTCTGAGATACTATTCCCATTCAAATGGTGCCATTGAATCATTGATTTCAACTGATTGGCTTAAAAAAATATATATATTTTGGATTAACGAAATGTGCAAGAATCAAAGATTAGCTGGTCACACGAACAATTTTAAATAAAGATTGCAAGTTGCCAGAAGCTTCTGGCTTAGTGATGACATTGTGAACTTGGTCATGTGCCTGTTCAATTGTAAAGAATCTTGAACAACCTGTAAGAATCAAATATATACATGCATGCATGCAGTGTTGGGGGAAATGCATTAACTATTAACTAGTTATGTAATCAGATTACCTTTTTCAAGTAACTAGTAAAGTAACGTTTTTCAATTTAACTTTATGCTGTTCAATGTGTCTTTTTATCAAGTGATAAATTAAACCTGAAACAAAAAGTTAATTGATGTAACTTTTTTTGTTTTGTTTGTTTTTTTGTAATGCGCCAACTCCGCAAAACAAATTTTTACATGTTTCCTTTCTAGCAATAGCATAATTTTTTTTTTTCATCATGAAGTTCATCCATACTGCTAACATGTTAACCTGTTTTAGCTTTACCACATTATGTGCCAAAAACTAGAGTCCCTAAGGGGACATGGTGGGAAAAAATGAATTTTTCCCCAAATAGTTTTTTCTTCTCTATGTCCTTTTAGGGGCTCCATACCACCAGGTCCATTAAGCTTGAGTAACTTTTCCCTTGAGACAATCCTCTTGCATAATTTCCTTTTCAGGTGTCTTTCACTTACCTTGAACTGCTCCATTTTTAACATACGCAGCTGTCTGAACCACTGCGAGTGGGAAATTAAACAGGAAGTGTTTGTCCGAACTCACAACAGGTTTTGCGAGAGAACACAAATATAATATTTTTTTTCCTCCCATCCCATATTTTTTCCACCACCATGTCCCTTTAGGAGATCCGTATGAAACAGACATTTTCTTCCTTATTGTGACATCCAAATGAAACGGCTTTTCAAACACTGATAAAATGTTGGTCAGGACTTGATTTTATCCAACGGGAATTGATTGGGTCATTGTCTTTGCTAATTTGTGTGTGTGTGTGTGTGTGTGTGTGTGTGTGTGTGTGTGTGTGGGTTTTTTTTTTTTTTTTTTTAAATGTTATTTCAGAATTTGTGGTGGAAAAGCTACATTACTAATGGTGCTGTAGACTAGAGAATGTTCTACTAATCAAATGGCACCAAAAGAGCTCTACAGGGAACGGCCACTCCCATAAAGCACTGCAAATTGTTTAATAGAGTCAGTCTCTCCATGTTCTCAAGATACTTAAATATTATGCATATTTTGCAATAAACTTAAATTAGGGTTTTGCTAGTTAACATCACCATCGCGGTGGCACAGTACAACTGGTGGTGGTATGCCAAAACATCTTTTTGTATGTGAATGCTGTTTAAGTGAACATTACCACACAAATGAAGCACAGGTTTGTTTACAAATAAATAGGTTAGCAATTAAATGTTACATCGCAACCATGGAAACATTTGGATTTGTGCTGAATGAAAGAAGTATATGAGCCCGTAAATTTATAATGGTAACATTAATAAAATGGTAACATTTCCCTGTTGGTTTGTGTGATCCAGTCATAGGAAAGATATTGGCTCTTTGTGTCTTTTATTAGGGTAATTAATCTTATGAAAAATGAAGACTTACACAAGCACAAATACTTTCATCATAAATGGGCAAGTTTTACCAAATTTAGATATTGACTTTAAGATCTCACAAAGTCTGTCTCTTCAGAAATTGCTTCAGGACTTGTAATCATAGACTAATATAGCTCATCTTGTGGTCTGGTTAGGCTCTTACTAAACTTTTATGTGCAAAGCAATTGGGATATACAAGTCATTGTGGTCACCACAAGTTCCTTATCTACTGAAGGAATTGAATATAATTAACTCTGAAGAGGTAAATGTATGCACTTTTGTGATGCAGGGAACATCACAATCACACTGAAAATTTATGTTCTGCTTTCCCCAACAAACTGAAACCCATTTAGTATGATATAACACAGTTCATCTCATCAGACAGATCCTCCTCGAAGCGCCCGACCGGTTGCCTTGCCCTTCCTTGACTTAGAAGGTCAGTTGCAGCGCTCTCCATTTCATCAATAGTCATGTGACAGGCATCTGCAATTTCCCGTTTTGCAAAGTCAACAAATTTGGGGTCTTTTGCATATAGACCCAAGCCTTCAGAGATCAGGATCTAAAATATACAAAAAAAGAGAAGAAAACCACAGAAATTAGATCAGATTTATTTACACTAAAACCAGCTGAAATCCACTTTTTAACCAGCTGAAATTTCCACATTTAATTATGTCTGCTAGAAGCAGTTAGTTGCAGTGGTAATTTAGGTGTGTCATATTAAATGGGGTTTAAAGTATATATTTAGAATTATTGAAGATTTTTTCTTCAATTTAAAAGGGTCATAAGTGTCACATTTACATTTCTGGAAATTAGCTTATGAACTTGCTTAGCATCACAAAGTTCAATTGTTTATAATATGATCATTTTCCATAATCAGTTTCACTCTCTGTCACAAACACTTCATTTCAGGGGCTCTTTCAGAAACATAAGTAAAGGCCCACTGCTGTGATTGGCGAACTTCATCACACCATATCCACAGCATGTGTGGCGTGTTTTGATGTCGAGATGGCTATCTCTTTAATAGAGCCGTATATGTTTGAGCCTGGGTCAGATTAAAATGAACCAATGCGGCCACAACCATTGCCTCTGAGGACAAAATACTTGGCACTGCTGTAACTTTCAATACAAGATAGTGAGAAATACCGGCAGCATGTTGAAAATAATTTTTTTTTAAAGTGTCCATTGTGAAATGAGACGAACAAATAAAAACATTCTTGTTCAGTTGCTCAGACATTGTTAAAAACAAGCTATATTATAAATAAACCATCCATGAATTTCTAAGAGTTTGATATATTTTGGAAGGGCGGTAAGGTTTTTCTACATCCAGGGACAACAATGTCTGATCGTCTCTCTCTGACACTTTTTGATTTACAAATGCATGTAAAGGGGCACAGAAGAAAATTGCGGCATCACGACTTCAAATGTGAATTTCAAAGCCTAGCATTTCAGAAAGATGGAAAACTCATATTTGAAACTGGGAATTGGGGAGATGAGATGAAACTTGCATTATGTTTTTATTTTAGAGCAACCTCTTATATGTGTAAATATCAAGAACATTTTGATTTTCCATTTCATGACCCCTCTAAAGTTTCTTTTTCTGTTGGTCAAAGCCCAACAATTAAGTCTATGATTCACTGCTGTAAAACAAAACAAAGTCCAGCTTGAATAGTTTTTATAGCCACTGAATCTGCTGAAAAACTATCCTTTTTACTTAGGGTTATTTGATACACCATACAGGAAGCTTATTTACCGACTCCACGAGGCTGTCAGCGCTTCCCTTCTCTATGTATCCGGGGCTGTGTTGGGAGGGCACTCTGAGAGTGGTGTACGCCCGAGGCTGCTGGGCTACACCTGCCATTCCACTGCCAATCCACCCGGGGCGGGCTGACGCTGGCAGGCTGGCGCTGCCATTGGTGTCACCCCACATTGCCTCAGTGCCCCCCACCTCGTTCACTAGAATGAGGGGAGCGTAGAGGAGACGACCCCGCCTGGCCTGGTTGTTCACCCAAGAGGCAGAAGAAACCCCAGATGAAATGCTGCTTCGCCGTGAGTCGTAGCTGTTGTTTGTCTGTGGAAGCAGGTGAGAAAGTCATTTTATTCTATGTGTGAAAACAGTGAAACTGAAATTTGTCATTAGTAGAATTTAATGATTATTTTATTTTTGTTGTTCAATGTTGATTTTGTGTTAATGGTAAATTGCTGGTGATGCATTCTCAAAATAATGATATATACTGTGATATATTTTATTCTATATATCCATTATGATATATCTAAATTATGCTTTAACTTTTCAACTCTGTAAAGTCTGAGATATGAAGAAATATGTCAGAACATTTATCTAATTTATACAGTTTTATTTCAAATTAAATGTTGTTTTTTTTTAAATGTTTTATAATTAAATATTTTTGTATACTTGTTTTTGTATCATATTTGATACATTAGGGTTTTATTATAATTTATTGATGGAAATGTATTTTTATTGCTTTTATAATCATAAAGAAATCTATTTTGCTATGTGGTAGTCAAAAAAAAAAAGAATTTCAGCAGTGACAAGATAAATATAAATGTAAAAATGTATATTAAATTTATATTTATATATTGATTATTTACATAAATATTATGATTATTATTCATAATTATTAAAAAATTGTAGCAAGAATATTGTTATAGTGAAAATCAACATGTTTTCTAAAATTACTGGTATTACGTACCATCCATGTTGGGACATTTGGTTCACAACGCAGTGTTTACCAGGACCATACACACACACACACACACTTTGAAAATTGTGATTATCATCTAAGATAAATTGCTTATAATGTTAAAAGAATTTATTACATTTGGTTATCCATATCGAAAATTGCTAATAAGTTCTATAGAAACTATGCCTATAGAATCAATATCTTTAGAAATCTATAGGTGTACCAAATGATTCACTGATTAACCATTAAGTTCAGTTGGATTAAATAATAGACAAATGAAAAGAGATGAAAATGAAAAGTTTGATAGTAAGAGCTTTATGAAAGGCAGTTACTGTGAATGAAACATTTATATTGATGAAACATTTTGTGTAGTGAAAAGGATACTTTGTGTATTTTGTGTATTGTACTAACACAATTGAAAATATGCTAAAATGTTTGAAAAAAGTGCACTTTTGATGATCTGTTGTGATATTAGTACTAAGAGTTTTGAAAATTTACCAATTGCTTGTGAAAAGTGCACCAAAGCAATTTAAAAAAAAAACTGTAAAAAGCCACAGCAGCAACAATTCATTTAATTTAATGATTAAATGATTTCATTAACATTTTTATTATGGTAGAAATAGTACCACGAAATGCATTACAATGATAACTGAAATATGTTTCAAATGCCTGCTGTATCATGTTTGATACAATTTTAATATTTTTATTATAATAATTTAATATTTTTAATAAATATTAAAGGTGCTTTATGTAAGAATGACAGCTAGTGGTTGAAATGGGTACTGCAGTCCAAATTCAAAATATTGTTTGCCCCACCCCCTCCTCCTCAGACTCCATGCGCACGCGGGTTGCCAGTTTGAAGACGTGCAACAGGAGCGAGCTCAATTGACATTGGAAGACTTACACACTGTAAGATAATTAGTTTATTTATTGATTAATGATGAGTTGATATTGCATTTTAATATGCTCTCGTTCATAGAGATTTTTAGATGGATGCTGAGGTTTTTTTAGGTTGGGTAGAATCTGCGATCTCTGACCCAATTTGTTCGCTGCCTTCCATGGCTGAAATTCAATGCATGTGTTTTCTGCCAACTGGCAACCCGGGGTGGTGAAATACTATTGGGTAAATTGGCAACGCGCGGTCTCGCACAGACCAAAACAAAAACAGAAATTCCGACACGGAACGCAAATTTTAAAGTAAAATAACTGGCTATAGCAATAGTTTTTAGAGAAATTAGTATGTGAACTCAGCATGCTTAATAAATATCTGCAAATACATTGTGGTATATTTATGCTTTAGTACAGTCAAAAACTTACATAGAGCATCTTTAAGTATCAGTTGCTTAAATCCACTAAATATTGATTTTGAAATATCAATAACAATAACAAAGTTATTCTTAGTGTTACTTTATTCAAATCATCAAAGATAAGATGTGTGCACATCTTCTTGGATAATCCACCAGAAGACATGTAGCAGACGAAAGGTTTTTCAGGAAAAAAAAAAACAAACGTTTTTTTCAGGAAAGTGCTGATCATGTTGTCGAGGCCTATCATATGTGATATGACTTTATAAGGCCAATTCACACTGCACCAACAAACGGCAACAGACACTTTGTCAGGTTTTGTCAGATCAGTGGCTTTTCCCTGTTGCCGTCTGTTGGCGTTGACCAGCGCTTGTTTTTGCAAGTTGAACATCTTGAATTGGTGACTGTTGGGTCATGGAATGTCTGAGAAGTGCCGTACTATATTCTGATGATTATCAGTGTTGGTCAGTGTCTGTTGGTGCCGCCTACAGAGATACAGTTCCAAATCTGGAGAAAAGATACCTGCATTCGTGCCCTACAAGGTGGGGAGTTTTGGTGGTAAGTGCCTGGGATCGGGAGATCCTCATTGCTGCCCTGCCTTCTCAAACACTGGATGTTAAAGTTTGGCTTTCGGCCTGACAGATACAGGAAAAAGTAAACAATGTTAGGTTCAATGAAGAGTTTAACACATTATTTTTTTTTTTTGCATTGCAGAAAGATAACAGTTGGTTTTACCTAAGGGAGTTGGGGGAAGCATGCGTCGCCGTGCAGCGAAACCATTTGCGTTGTATTCATTGCTGTTGTATCCATTACCATTGTATTCATTACTGTGATAACCATTACCAGTGTAGCCATTACCAGTGTAGCCATTGCTGCTATAGCCATTGCTGGAGTAACGATTGCCTGGATAACCAGTCCCATTGGTACCATTTCCATTGTAGCCATTTCCAGGGTAACCATTGCCATTGTAGCCACCAGTATCTTGGCTGTTGCCTTGGTAACTACTGCTGTTATTGTCAATGGGCTGAACTGGGGCCACACATTCTCTGCTCCCAATAGGTGCTGCAGTTTGTGCCGGAGGAACCTCAGGAAACCACTGTCTGTTAAAACATTATCACAAAATCAGACAGATATATATTTAATTTGTGAGAAAAGCTTGTAAAATATCAGACAGACTGATGTTTGAGTAAAGGCCCTGATATATTCACAACAAAGTTCTTTTTCATTCTTCACACAGAAGTTTAAACCTTTGCAGTGGTGTCAATGAACAACCCAATGCCACGCAGCTTTACAGTATTAAACATGGAAAAAAAAGTGTGTCGCTTTTGATTAGAATTAAAGCTTCAATTTCTAAAGCAGCTCGCCGGTGTGTTCATGCTTTTACTTGCGGATGTCTGACCTCTGGACTGAACAGAAGAAATGAACCGGAGAATATTTCCACATCAAAGAAGGCCGAGTCCCAGAAGCTCCTATCTATTATGTAATCGAAATGGACCAGTGGTAGCTTGAAGGCGTTTACCAGCTGGAGCGAACCTTTCCGGGAAGTTCACTTTGCCAAGCTGTTTCGAACTCCAAATGAACTTCGTTTTGGCCTGATTGTGTTTGAAATGATGTCACACCAGTTCATTCAAAATTTCGCTTGAAGTATATCGGGGCAATGAATTATTTTGGTGCATTATGGGTAGTAAAACATTTCCTACTCACCTATCATGTGAGACAGCACTCTGAGGGTCCTCCTTGTTGACAGCACCTTGCTCTGCAGGGTATGACATCTCTGTAACTCCTCCTCCTATGACTGCTCCTCCTGTGACTGCTCCTCCTATGACTGCTCCTTCTGTGACTGCGCCTCCTGTGACTGCTCCTCCTATGACTGCTCCTCCTGTGACTCCTCCTCCTGTGACTCCTTCACCTCCACTTGTGACTCCTTCCATGGCTCCTCCTGTGACTGGTCCTCCATCTCCTTGTGGAACGACGACCCCTTCTGTGACTACCCCATTTTGCATTCCTCCATCCGGTGATGGGGAAGGAATATAACCACAAGCTCTAGTTGTATCAGTCCTGAATATGAGAGTTTAATAAAAAATACATTAAGATCATATAAAAAAAATCCTTGAAATTGAGGTTGTCCTTCAACAAATACCTTTTGAAAGTATGAAGAACATTCATGTTACCTGCATTTCTTCATGCTAACTGAAATAAGCCAATGCTACAATGGCTGATAATATTCCACAATGATGTTCAAAGTCAAGGTTTCCCTAAAGGCTGGAATACACTACACAACTCAATCTGAGACAAAATCTGAACATACTTTAAAACACTATACATCATATACTTTTTAATATGCTTTAAGACAAACCATTTGCAAATTCATAAGTTAACACCATTACTGAGTATTTTCTGTTTAAAACTGCAGTGATCTTAAGACAGTTTCAAAAACGCAGTTGGAAATTGCTGGTATTTGTGACATCACAAGCTACCTTGTAACCAATCACATCAACATGCCAGCGGGCTTTAGCATATCATTAACTCAAGAGAGGCCAGGTTATCCCGGTATATTTTTCTGTTGATGTAAAAATATAGCGGGTGTTGAAGTATATTAGGATGTTATGATGAACTATATGCCTTTCTCCACTGACGTTCTGAATTGTTCAAAGCGTTTCTAAGGATACCGATTTTTAAAAGGCAGCTGTCTAACTCAGATGGCGAAAGGGAACATGGTTTGTGTAACATTAGCAACACATTACTAGCATCTGTTTGATAATGTAGTCAAGCAAAAGGTTAATCATATTAATTACCGTCATGTGTCCGACATTGTAAAAAGTGATTTCCATTGTGCAACCATTTACCTCAGTAAGTAGACCAAGTGGATCTCTGAGCTTGTGGAGTGGAGGCGGAGCTAATTAGCATATTCATAGATCTGCATATACTAAATGAGGCAAGGGTGTAGAGCTACATTCAAGCTATTTTAAAGGTGCCCTAGAACTTTTTTTAAAAAGATGTATTATAAGTCTAAGGTGTCCCCTGAATGTGTCTGTGAAGTTTCAGCTCAAAATACCCAATAGATTTTTTTAATTCATTTTTTTAACTGCCTATTTTGAGGCATCATTATAAATGAGCCAATTCAGGGCTACTGGCCCTTTAATTCTCGTGCTCCACGCCCACGGAGCTCGCGCTTGCCTTGAACAGTGCATAAACAAAGTTTACACAGCTAATAAAACCCTCAAATGGATCTTTACAAAGTGTTCGTCATGCATGCGTCGGATTATGTGAGTATTGTATACTGTTATATTGTTTACATTTGATTCTGAATGAATTTGAGGCTGTGCTCCGTGGCTAATGGCTAATGCTACACTGTTGGAGAGATTTATAAAGAATGAAGTTGTGTTTATGAATTATACGGACTGCAAGTGTTTAAAAATGAAAATAGTGACGGCTCTTGTCTCCGTGAATACAGTAAGAAACGATGGTAACTTTAACCACATTTAACAGTACATTAGCAACATGCTAATGAAACATTTAGAAAGACAATTTACAAATATCACTAAAAATATCATGATATCCATCTGCCATTTTTCGCTATTGTTCTTGCTTGCTTACCTAGTCTGTTGATTCAGCTGTGCACATCCAGACGTTACTGGCTGCCCTTATCTAATGCCTTTCATAATGTTGGGAACATGGGCTGGCATATGCAAATATTGGGGCGTACACCCCAACTGTTACGTAACAGTCGGTGTTATGTTGAGATTCGCCTGTTCTTCCGAGGTCTTTTAAACAAATGAGATTTATATAAGAACGAGGAAACAATGGAGTTTTAGACTCACTGTATGTCATTTCCATGTACTGAACTCTTGTTATTTAACTATGCCAAAATAAATTCAATTTTTCATTCGAGGGCACCTTTAAGGCAAGAAGAAAAGTTTTTTTCACAGGAAAAAATGTTTAAATATGTCATTTTGGTGATCAAAGATTAGTTTTAAGGGATAAAATTGACTACAGGGGGAATTTATGAGGTAAACTGGTCATCATACACTAAACCAGTGGTTCCCAACCCTGTTCCCGAAGGCACATCAATAATTCAGATAAGGGAGACATCCAAAATGTGCACTGTTGGTGTGCCTCCAGGAACAGGGTTGGGAAACACTGGACTAAATGACTGAGGATCACCATTACCAGACTTTCAAGTCATTAAAAACACAACAAACTCATGCAGAAATGACCTTGCTAGGAGATGCACAACAAATTAAAACAACATGTATTCTAAAATCAGCTGAAAATATCAAACATATGTGATATCTTCCGACTGGATGGAATCAGAGTTTGAAGCTAAAAGAAATCAGAGTCTGTGCCCATCATACACTGTGTTTTTCTGCAAAATCTGCAGACTGACTGACTTTCAGCACCTAGCATTGCAGCACCCTGCAAATCAGGGCAAAAATCCTAGTGAAAGTTGTGTAGTGTATTCCAGCCTTAAGACAAGAAGATGCAAACTACTTTGACAGTAAATGTTACAATGTACTGCCTAAAAGCATATTAACACAGAGTGTGAATTTTCACCACATATTTTGATATGAAAAAGACTACTGAGCCATGTGTCCAGTACTGGCACTCTAGATATATTCAGAGCTGAGTCTTTAAGTCTGAGTTAAAGGAAACATTAAAAAGCTACAGCAGCAACAAGCAGCTAAACAAAGCAGTTAATGACAAATTTGGAATGTGTTCTACTTACATTATGCTATACCATGAGAATGACTACATAGTTTTATTGTCACTTTGCTCTTGGTGTGAATGTGCCTTAAAGTGATAGTTAGTTGCGTGTAGTTGTAGAGTATTAGTAGACTGTTAGTAGACTGTTACAATAGGGTTAGTCGTCAGGGATTTTAATTTTTTAATCTCGTTAAATTGTAACCTGTTACTCCAGGGGGTCATGATGTTTCAAAATACTAATTTGCTAATAGTAATAACTGAAAGAAAGTATTATAGAATGTTTTAATGGTGGTTAAAGTTTTTGATGAAAGATACTATAAATTGTTCCTGAGAAAATTGACGGTTATACTGGGTTTGACTGAGAGATCGCTGGGTATGTAAAGGTTGAAAATACCAGCCATACTCCCATTTTAGAATACACTAAAGAGTATGAGATCTACACGGCATGTCTATCAAGCTTGGCAAGCATTGCAACTCCCCAAAATTACTTGGCGTATTTTCAGTTTCTATAATGTTAAATTGCAAAGAAAATGTGTTTTTGCATCATCTCAAAGCTGTAAAGCGATTTGTGAACTGACAATTATCAAATTACAGGCCCTTTACAACAGATTAAAACATTAAGTTTTGTCTTGGACTAAAATCGGACCAAATACCCCATCCTTCAGTCAAAATCCCTCAAAACAGCTTTCAGGTACTGAGACTCCAGATCAAGCCATTAGAGTTCTCTACATTCAGAAGAGTAGCTTCTAATTATACAGGTATAATTCTATTCTTTTGTCTCTTATCTTAGTGTGCTGCTTGCCTTGGGGTGGTATTCAGTATCCAGAGTGGGGTGAGTTTGCTGTGACTTGAGGACCACCTGCTGGGCAGGGGAGACAACCTCTGAGGCTGATCAGCTATCACTTCGTTTTCGGATAGGGCAGATGCCGGACGGGAGTCCACCAGGGCCTCCTCCAGCATTAAGCTCCCATTGCGTATTCTAGGAGGACGCTCAATGCTCACTGTGGTCTCGTCCAGATGGGGGGGCATAGGGGTGCTTCTGGGGGTGGACATAACTGGTGTGGGAGGAGCATCACTGAAGACACTGTCACTCTGTAGATGTCAAGGGAAACAGAATTAACTGTAGTTGCAGTGAGACTTGTCTCTATATAGTTTTATAATGCATATGGACACCTTAAAATCACAGTTTTAACTAATACAGTTGTAATACATTTTATTTTAAGTGTCCTTGTTACAGTATAATTATACAATTAAGCACTGAGCGATATTAACTAACAAATTGTACTTACTATAGTAAGGGGCGTTTGCAAAAAATGCTGTATTTTTGTAATTGTGCTTGTTGTTGTACAACGAGCGTACAACTGATGTATGCTTAACGGCTAGAGAATACCCATAATGCACTGTGAGAGTCGCATGCCAAATGAGTTCCCGCATTTCACCAGAAGATGGCGCCCAAATCATTCATCCATCCATTTTCCAAACCACAATGGTCCAATGTGGCTACAGCGTAATATCATACAGGTATAAATTCCTTTTTAAGTGATCAGTAAATTGTTTAATTAAAGTTTATACGTAGTTTCCATGGCAGAGTTCAAGATAAATATTTTTTTCTTACTGCTGGAGCTGCCAGTTTGTTAAGTTTCAAATGATTATTAAACAGCAAGCACAAACTATATAAAAGTGGCAGCCCTTCCAGCACACTTACTGTCCAAATTCACTCTCACTTTCATTCACTCCCTCAAGTGGACTATATTAGTGGGGTAAAGTAGGGAATAGTGAATGAGGTTATAGGGGCGATTTCGAACACAGCATCAGATATTAATCAGAGACGACAAATTAGAAACACCATGGTAGTAGTCAATTTAAATGTATGCTTTTTTAAATTAAGAATTAAAAATAAGTATAATATAATAAATATTAGCAGCCTATTATAAATAGGCTAAAATCAAACAACTTTAAAAGTAAAATTATAATTATAATAAATATAAGTATAATAAATAAAATCTTTATTATTATTTAATCTTTAGTGTTCTTTGAAATAATGCAAATTGATAACTTTAACAAATGCATAGACAATCAATTAATCTTGGATATTTACAGTAGGTCTACTTATGGTAGGTCTGTCTTTAATAGTTTAGTTAGTTTTGTATCAAATACAATGTGATTTTCGTTGATCGAGATCTGGCAGCAACAGCATTTTTTCGCTTGGGTGAGTGATTCGAGGACAGCTTTCCCCGCGCATGAAGTCCACCATATGACAGCAAACCAATGAGAATGCGATACATAACAACAGAGCGTAGGCGCCAAAGCTGCTGTGGATCCGCTTACCCCAAAACCTCCACAACTGGCAGATTTGAAGAAAATTACCGTCATTTGGCAAATAAATAAATGATGGACAGTTACATACGTAGGCCTACTACAAAAATGTTATCATGTAAGGTTTATGGTACACCTCAAACAAGGTGGACAT
This sequence comes from Megalobrama amblycephala, assembly GCF_018812025.1. NCBI lineage: Eukaryota > Metazoa > Chordata > Actinopteri > Cypriniformes > Xenocyprididae > Megalobrama > Megalobrama amblycephala. The sequence goes on from NC_063055.1 coordinate 16,343,820, forward strand.
TTTTAATAGTGTTAATATTAATTAGTGAAATTAAAATTACGATATTTTATTTACGAAATTTATTTACGATAAATAAATGGAGTTATTGTCCTTCAAAAGAAGGAACCAATTTTGAACTGCTTGAAATGAGTCATTAGCAATTCCAGTCTTACTTTCTGCACAAACCTATGCAGGATTGTAACACATTGGCTGCCCACGAAAAACATCTACTATGACCTGCCTTTATACATTAGTTGTAGCCGAGGCCTGGAAGAATTTGGTTTGTGTTGTCGACATGTCGAGAAAACACTGTTTTTGCTCTTTTCTATGCAGTAAAACCGACGCCATTGTTATTGCAATGTATGTTATGAGAAAATATATGTGTTGTTTGAACTTGGATGCATGGAAACCAATTGTAGGAGACCTCTGAAACAAAATTAGGAACCTTTAAAATATCATAATTGGGGCACTTTAGGTTAAGGTTTATTGACAGGTTTATTGATCTGGCATGCTGTCGGTTAGTTTAAAGCACACTCAATAAACTATTCCCAAGTGTTCTCACCCTGAAGAACTCATCTTCTTCCATCATCTCCCCCTCCAGCCCTTCCTCATCCTCCATCGCCATAGCCAGACGCATCTCTGGGGCCAAATCCTGTAGTGTGCGTAACCCAGCCTGGACCACACAAGATGAGAGTCATGTCAAATCCAGTGATGCTAAAAAAATTAATCTACCTGCACTAGGGTTGCACAGAATGCTGCAAAAATGTAGTATGAGAATATGGAGCTCATACTCAAGGAGGGAAAAAGGCTCAAACTGACCAAAAATATGGAATTTGGTAGCTTATATTTATATGGCAAAAAGTAAGATGAAATTCCATTAGCTTGTGGAGTAAATCAATGAGATATAAGAGTATAGCAGACTACTTGTAAAAAATACATAGATAATAATATTAGTTCTCACTCTATATCACCCACAATATGACTTAGTAAGACTGTTTAAATTCTTAGTTTTATGATCAAAGCTCTGTATTTCTAATTGTTGGGAGCAAAAATATAATGCAATGCAATACAATGGTCATTCAGAGATATTTAAAACTTTCTCAATAGCCTGTTATGTTATGTTATATCAAGTAAATGTTATGTTATATCAAGTAAACCTAAGCTGCTTTATTTAAGTGTTCATCTTGAAATATTACTAAAAATATGATATTTTAATGCTTACTTGATAAAATTCAGTCAAATATTTACAGAAAAAAAAAAATGTGTACCACAACTTGAAGGTGGACTTTTTTAGAATAATATTAAAAGACATTTTACTTACTAAAAAGCATAAACAATCAGAAAACAGAAGGCATGTTGTAGATTGTGTACAACAGGTACAACAGCAAACTTTTGATCATGTTGATAATTTATAAAAAATGAAAATGAAAATGAAAATAAGGCCTTAGAAATTTCCATTAATTGATTGTTGTTACTTTAAAAAATACTCCATGTATTAAAGAGGTCGTCTGAAATGACATGCACAACAACATAACATGAGTTACAGTGAAGAAAAAAGATTCACTTGATGCTTCCCAATTCAGCTTTAAGTTATTTGAATGTGTCCATTTGAGCAAATTAAGTTAACTGTTATTTTCTTGCTTTAATATGTTGTTTATGCTCAGAAATAGTTCTAATTCTACGACTCCCTATTTCCTGCACATAAACGGCCTTTTATCCTGTGTGGACTAGACATGATGTCACTGAAAAATGAAAAGTCAAGAAAAGACCACACACACACACACATACTCAGACAACTGTCATAATTCATTACCTGGAGAGAGGCTGACTTGTCCTTGCCTTTCTTCTTCCTCTCTTTCTCCTTTCGCTTACGAAACTTTTTAAAGTAGTCCTGAATCAGGAAGCTGGCATAGAACTTTCCTGCAGTTACCTCATTCCCTGAAACGTAGAGAGATGGATTTTTAAAAAGACAAAAAAGGAGGGAGAAAAGATGTATATATGGTGATGGCTGTCCACATTAAACATGTAAAGCCTATAAGAAGATATTATACCTGCAGGGGGAGGTATAACTTCATCCAGGAGTTTGGGTTTGGTGCGTTTCCAGATCTTTTTAATGATAGCTCTCAGCTCCTCGTTCTGCTGGTCAATGGGGCCTGTGTTGAACGGAAAGGTACTGTATTACTGTATTTAGCATAGATAAAGGCTTCATTTTTGCTGTAGTGTTTGTCAAAAATCATACAACATAGTATTTAAATCCTACAAGTATCATACTTTTCCACAGAAAAGTTTAATTTATGGAAGCAATTACTAACGTTCTCACTTGTACATGTTAGAATTGACAGAAGTAAGTGTATTGTACTGTATGTTAGTGAGTTTGTGTGTATGTGCAGAAGTTCACCATCTGTTTTAATCTTGAGTGAAGTTCTAACAAGAGCAAACAGGGTGGCATTGAAGGACACAGTGCCATCAGGATGGAGAGGGACATTCATAGCAACCAGTCTCTGCCAAAGAGAAAGAGAGAGATGGGCAGAGAGAAACAGAAAAGTGTAGATATGAATGGTTGCCAGGACACTGCTAAGTTGTGTTCTGGGTGGTTGCTAGGCGGTTGTTTACTGGGCCTCACAAGTCTCTATGATAATTTGGTCTCTACATATACTACAGTTCAATATTTGGGGTTTTAAAAATTAATTGTTTTATTAAGCAAGGATGTATTAAATTAATCAAGAAGACTTTTATATTGTCACAAAAGATTTCTGTTTCAAATAAATGCTGTTCTTTTAAACTTTCTATTCATCAAAGAACCCAGAAAGCAAAATGTATCATGCTTTCCACAAAAATATTAAACAGCACAACTGTTTTCAACACTGATAATAATAATAAAGGTTTTTTGAGCACCAAATCAGCATATTAGAATGATTTTTGAAGCCTGGAGGCTTGGGTTCCTGCTAAAATGTAAGTATTGTTCACCAGTTAAAGTACAAATCCAAATGTCCTTACCCTACATGCTACTCGATGTGGACAGAGTTTTCCAAAGCCCAGCGGAGGCTGAATTCTGCGCAACATGGTGACTACATCTAGATGTTTAATCCTTCCCCTGGTGCAAAGAGATGCAATAGTATTTATAAATGTAATTTACATACTTATTTAAGACTGTGGGATTTAGTTATGCTCTCATAAAAACAGACACAATGTATGTGGATGTGTGAAATCACTTACGTGGCTTCTGGGTCGTAATCTGACCAGACTCGTTTAAACTCATCGAGGTGATGAGTGCCTAGCACAGTCCAGTCTCTGGTCAGATACTCAAAGTTATCCATGATGACAGCGATGAACAAGTTAATGATCTGAGAAAATGCAGATTAATCAATAAACAAATTTGTTTATTATTTTCAGAGATGGATTTTGAAAGTTATATAGTTCCCTGAGAAACTTTATGTTTGCTCACAAAAGTATTCTATTTCCCCGAAAAACATTGCATTTGCTAGAAAAAGCATTGAAGTTTTTCCTCCCACTTCATATTATTTCAATCACCAGTCAGCAAGAGAGTGCAAAACTTTTGCAAATTAAATTTCTAAGAAACACTGCTGATATTTGAAATCAACCCAAATAAACACACACCCAGTGTTGCCAAGAATTGGGCTACATTGTTGCCGTGGGTTGAAGCGACTCCACATAACATGATATTTAGCCTCTGGAATGCGAATTTTACTAAGGGAGCCCCACCAAATCGTGGATTTTTCCCCCCGGAACGCATTTTTTATCGGGGGAGCCCCCCTGAAACGCAATTGAGCTAGTTTTGAGTAGTAATTGAGTGGGTTTCGTTGTGAAAACCTGGCAACCCTGCACACACCCTTCCCTTCATTGCTCATGCAATGCAAGAGTGGATGTCTCTTTATCAAAGCTGAAGTGAAGCAAAATAATGCTTCGGAAGAAATAAAGCAAAGATGATGGACGAACGACAGGGAAAAACAAAAAATGAACATACAATACACAAGTATACAAGCAAGATTTCATTGTTAGTCGCCAACAGCACACCAGCTCCAGACAAACATGCACGCAAATGGAAAAGTTTCTGGGGGGAAAGCAAAACGTTTAGGAGACAATGTTGTTGATGTTTTATCCCTTACCAGGAAGGCACAGAGTGCAAAGAAACTGATGAAATAGAGGTACGCCAGGTTGCTTCCGCAGCTGTACTCCTCCCCTGGCTCAATGTCAGACTCTGGGTCACACCGACGCCCTGGCAGTGCTGCAAGCATGATCTGCTGCCACTGTTCACCCGTTGCACATCTGGGTTTGAAGACACGCAACAAACCTTTACTTCAAACCATTTACTAACCAGACAAAAAAAGCAGATCATTATCCAATCTCAATTCAAATATCAACCAGATGGCTAAGGTCGCTGTATTCCTACCTGAAAAGCAGCAGTACAGCCATGAAAAAGGTTTGGAAATTGTTGTTCCGACTGAGCTCAGTGTTGTCGTCTATAGCTATCTTCCCAAATGTCTGGAACCACAGCAAAGAAAGTTTAAACTTCCCAATCTGGAACGTTTCTCAAATGAGTAGAGGGAGAGGACAGTACATTGTACAGAGGACATCGTATTAAGATGAACCCACCTGCATTCCAATCACACCATAGATGAAAAAGATCATCGCAATGAGTAGGCCGACATATGGCAGTGCCTGAAGGTAAGCAGAGAGACATGATACAAATAAGGGATTTGAGAATGAGGGAGTCTAGTAAGCTTGTTTGTTTTCTAAATTTCTCACCTGTAGAGATTTAATGAAGGTCCAAAGGAGGGTTCGAATGCCTTCACCTTTACTGAGCAGCTTGACTAGTCGCATAACTCGGAAAAGACGGAAAAAAGTGATGGACACTTTGGCGCTCTCCCCATCTTTCCCCTTTTGAAGTGGAGAAAGAGAAGGACATACAAAACATTAATGTATAATATCAAAAAGTCCAGTTAACAAGGTCCTTGATCATGTCAGTGGCACATTTCAACATGATTTTTTTGTGAAGCAGTCAAAATATAATGCAGGTTTTGTTGTTTTTTTGTCGAAAATGTGGAAAACTGGGAAATGGTCAAGAAAAATGTATCTCCAAAGACAATCAAATGGTTAAATTAAATCTATGTGTCACCACATGAACCAAGACCAAAGTTTCTTTATGCAAATTTCTATACAATGTCACCATAACAGCACCATGAACTTGTGTTAGTCATGTCGGAAAGATCATATTTTTAAAAGATGAATGTGCATAAGCAACACCACAGTGTCTTAAAGGGGTCATGAATTGAGAAAACAAATTTTCCTTGAGATTTTGACATATAACAGGTCATCATACTACAAGAATATACTGTAGGTTTCAGAATTGAAAGCTTCCTTGTTAGTACAAAAACTGCTTTTATTTAAACCAAGCCCAGAATAGGACTGGTAGTGGAATGTGCCTATTTATTATGTCATAGATAGGTGAAAGTAAGCCTGTGCAGAAGAAGATCAACGCATACTTCTACATTGTTACCACTGTAGCACTGGATTTGCACTGGATTTGCAGAGAGCCTGAAGTTAAAAAAACTATGCTGTGCCTTCTATATTGGATTTGACAGGAACAGCGCACCACACTTGTGTAAGTAAAAAAGATTTTACTGTGTCACTATTGTGATCAGCTACATGCTCATCACTGCAACCTTGCATGCCACAATCTCAATATAATGCTATAATCAACACTTTTCACAATTAGTAAACCTTGAGAACTGTAATAGTAAAAATGTGCTAAAAGTTTTTGAGAGTTATATAATTACATATAATACTTATAATACTTACAGTACATATAATACTTAGTTATTTTCATATGCAAAGATTTTAGCCAATCACAGCAGTGGGCATTTACACTGAAGTCTCACAGCAGAAACACCCCTTAAAACAGAGCGTTCAAATCAGAGGGCTAAAATCAGGGTAGGAAAAATTTTTGATGTAAAAATCATACTAACATTATAAGTGCACCCCAGGAAACATTATAAAATAATAAAATAATGCAGTTCATGGCCCCATTTAATTAACAGAGGGAGTTATTTTCTGAGTTGGGAGTTTGTTAATTAAAAATAACGGAAGCAAGTTGGCAGCAAATTCTTATTGATCACAATTAAGGTTTTATTATGAATTTTAAATGTACAATTTATAGTATATATTTTCTGTTGATGAACAATAAATATAAAGCTAGCAAGATATGAATACTTATTTAGATGATTCATAAAGTGACTGGCATATTCTTACCTCACCATGGCCGCCTCCACCCTGAACCAGTAACAGGACATTCCAAACGCACACAGGGGAGCAGGAAACATAAGATGTGACATGATAGAAATTGATAAGTGAGTATGTGTCTAAGATAACAAATGGTATAGTACTTAATCATCGTCACAACAAAAGTTCACATGCATGGGAATCCCTCAGATCAGATATAGTTTTAAAATCATAGTTACATACACTGAACTCTGCAATCATGATGTCCACCAAACTGCCCACCACTATAAGTGCATCAAAGGAGTTCCAAGCATCTATAAAATAGTGCTGTATAATCCGAAACAGAGAGAGAGAGAGAGCAAAGAAACAGAGGAAAAAGCACAAACGTAAAGGCACTAACACATACAGACGTGTTATCAAACCATTGGAGCAAAATGAAAAGTGACAGAGGAAAGAAAGTGTCCAGCAAGTCTCACGTAAGGTCTCAGAGCCAGAAGTTTGATGATCATCTCAACAGTAAAGAGCGTAGTGAAGATCATGTTCAGGATGTCCATAACAAAGTTGAAGAGTTTGGACTGCTCATAGTGCTGTGGGGTCACAGTGATGTAATATCATTAGTGGACTAGACTACATGTGATTGGCTGCATTTTTATGCAGAACCTTTCCAAAGGAACTTTACACTGAAATAAGGTACAATGTAGGATCAATTAGTTTTTCCATTTCTCATAATACAAATATGCAGCATTTCAGCTTGAAACATTTCAGTGTTACTAAGGTCACCATAAAAATGTGAATAAATGTATAATAAAATGTATTATAGTTTAATTTTATATTAAATGCAAGGTTTAATTTAGAGTGCTTTTTTGACTAACTCAAGTAGGATTTAAGTACATCTTTATATATAATTTCATAATTACCACTATTGTCTTTGAAATATGGGTAAAGTGCACTGTCAAATGTACAGTGCATCCGGAAAGTATTCAGAGCGCTTCACTTTTTCCACATTTTGTTATGTTACAGTCTTATTCCAAAAGGGATTAAATTAATTATTTTCCTCAAAATTCTACAAACAATACCCCATAATGACAACGTGAAAGAAGTTTGTTTGAAATCTTTGCAAATTTATTAAAAATAAAAAACAAAAAAATTATATGTACATAAATATTCACAGCCTTTGCCATGACACTCAAAATTGAGCACAAGTGCATCCTTTTGAGTGGACATGATTTGGTAAGGCACACACCTGTCTATATAAGGTCCCACAGCTAACAGTGCATGTCAGAGCACAAACCAAGCCATGATGTCCAAGGAATTGTCTGTAGACCTCCGAGACAGGATTGTATCGAGGCACAGATCTGGGGAAGGGTACAGAAAAATTTCTGCAGCACTGAAGGTCCCAATGAGCACAGTGGCACATCATATATGGAAGAAGTATGGAACCACCAGGAGTCTTCCTAGAGCAGGTCGCCCGGCCAAACTGAGCGATCAGGGGAGAAGGGCTTTAGTCAGGGAGGTGACCAAGAACCCGATGGTCACTCAGACAGAGCTATAGCGTATCTCTGTGGTGAGAGGAGAACCTTCCAGAAGAACAACCATCTCTGCAGCACTCCACCAATCAGGCCTGTATGGTAGAGTGGCCAGACAGAAGCTACTCCTCAGTAAAAAGGCACATGACAGCCCACCTGCAGGACTCTCAGACCATGAGAAACAAAATTCTTTGGTCTGATGAAACAAAGATTGAACTCTTTGGCCTGAATAGCAAGTGTCATGTCTGCTTCACTATAGGGATGGTATTGGCCAGGTGATGGGCACCGCTGTAATTGGTGCCAAAGGTGCTTCAACAAAGTATTGAGCAAAGGCTGTGAATACTTACGTACATGTGATTTTTTTTTTTTTTTTTTATAAATTTGCAAAGATTTCAAACAAACTTCTTTCACGTTGTCATTATGGGGTATTGTTTGTAGAATTTTGAGGAAAATAATGAATTTAATCCCTTTTGGAATAAGGCTGTAACATAACAAAATGTGGAAAAAGTGAAGCGCTATGAATACTTGAACCTTGTATGTCATGTATTGAAATATATTTGTAATTATACATCTAAAATAATGGAGTTGCAATTTAGTACAATTAAAAATATATCAAATTTAAATGTAATATTGATTAACACATTACAGATACATGTGCTTTAGTATGTTAGTCAACACATCACAAGTATACTTCTTTTAAGGACGACAAAAAGAATATTAAAACAATGATTTAAAGTAAAACTTTAAAGTAAAATTTCTTTCGACATTACAAAATTCACTTTTTTATGTGTTCTTAAGTGTTAAGAAACAGTCATGGCCTTTTATTTCATTAATATTATATTTTTTGCTTGTAAAGTTTATATATGTATGTATATATATATATATATATATATATATATATATATATATATATATATATATATATACAGTTAAGATTGAAAGTACACTTCAAGTGGACATTCAATACAGTTAAGCACACTTCTTATTCACAAGGGATGGTATGTATTTACAGTACAGGCTGTATATATATAAAAAAATTTAAGTCTATGGAATAACTCCATTTAGTAAGTACTAAGTAAACGTGTGTGTGTTTGTACCTGTACAGCCAGTGTGAGCGTGTTGAGCAGAATGAGCACAAACATGATGTACTCAAACTGAGAGGAATTGATGATCTTCCAAAACTTGAGTTGAGAGGGGTTTTTGGGTATGTAAATCTTTATTGGCTGAGCTTTCAATGCGTAATACACACATTGTCGCTGTGAGAAAAAGAGACATACCATGAGACCAAAAAAAAAATCAAAAGAAATATGACCTAGAATCACCTATTTATTATCCAATGAGATGGTCTTGAATTCAGACTAACCTGATTTTTGTTTAGTTCGCAGTTTTTAAACTCAGCCTCTCCTTGTTCACGGAAGGTGATGATGACAAAACCCACAAAAATGTTCATCATGAAGAAGGCGATGATGATGATGTAGATGATGAAGAAGATGGAAATCTCTACACGGTAGTTATAGATGGGTCCTCTGTTCTCTGCATTAGCATCAATGGCTTTGTACAAGAGCCTGTGAAATACAAAATAAAAAAAGACAATTAAAGTATGGAGGATTCAAAATCATTGCTGTTTTGTTGAATGATTCCCTCACTCACTGTGGCCAGCCCTCAAACGTAGAGACGGTGAATAGTGCAAGCATGCCCATCAGCACATTGTCAAAGTTAAAGTCGCTGTTCTCCCAAACTCTTTCCCTCACCATTGGATGGTTCATATCACCATCTTTGAACACCACAAAAGTGCCCCTGAAAAAAGTCACATGCACAAGTCTCAGAAAACAACTAATTGAGTCATTGTAAGTGCATATTAAACGACTTTATGGCCAAACAACACACTTGCACTCTTCAGGTGTATGTTTCGCCTCGTCAGTGCATCTGTAGAACCGGCCCTGCAAGAGGTACATTAATGTTAACCAGCATGAAAATACTGATTTAACTATTGATTAACACTAACTAGTAGCCTGCACAGCCTAGGTGATGTCAACTTAAAAGGAAAATCAGGAGTGGACCAAGTTATTACATTTTAAAGAAAGACTGACTAAAACTCTTTTCTTAAGAACTGATAAATCAGGCAAAATAAAACCAGGAACATGCATTAAAAAGGTAATAAATGTCCATTTTAATTTGATTTTAAGTACCTTGAAAAGTTGCACACCAATACAAGCGAACATGAACTGGAGGAGAGTGGTGACGATGAGGATGTTGCCAATAGTGCGGATGGCCACGAACACACACTGAATCACGCTCTGAAGACAAGCGGACAACACGACACTGTGTTCATGTTTGCAGCTCATGTGTTTCTGCATCTCAGAGCAGCTCGATTCACAGAACCCGCTTTATAAATGTTTTCAATTAAACTGCACTAAAATATATTGCAATATTAATTTTATTTCAATATATTTTGAAGACCTAATGGTATTGGATGCTGTTTCAGCACAGTCTGCTGGATAATTTGGATGTTAACCTTGATAAATGCATTGTGAGACTGTACCTTGAGACCCTTTGCCCTGTTGATGGCTCGAAGAGGCCTGAGCACTCGCAATACTCTAAGAATCTTTACCACAGAAATGGCACTAGAACTAAGTGCAGAAATGACAACAAATGAATGAATGAATGAATGAATGAATGAATGAATGAATGAACTGAGTGATGGATGGAAACTTACTGCAAGAAGAAAGAGGTGAGGGACACGCTGACGACCAGAAGGTCCAGAAGGTTAAAGGCGTTTCTGCAGAAGGAACCTTGATGAAGGAAAGCTCCATACACAGTCATCTAAACAAAACACACAGTCACACACTGTCATTAATGTACACACTCAAAATGAAGGTTAACCAGAATGTTTAAACTTAACTCGATTTGTGGAATTGCATACACCACAAGTAAAGTGAATATAATAACATGTAAAATTAAGAGGCAAAAGCACTTGACCACTAAACTTACAGAAATCATTTCACTTTTAAGGAGTGTTTCTTAATATTGCATATCTAATCAACTGCTGATGAACACATTACATTAACACAATATAATTATTATTATTTGAATTATCACTTAACCATTTATTACTGTCTTTGGAAGGCTTTGTCTTTCAAACACATTAAAATGCATGTCATTTCATGTAGTTATTCCAAAACTTTCAGGTGAACCTCTTTTGACCTAATATATTTAATAATTAGGTCAATAATTTAACAACACATTCACATATTCATGTGTTTTTTTAGGTCGATTAATGGACACAACATGCAGGTAAACAACTAAAATATTTCATCTTTTTAGTATGTGTTGATTTGTTTTTATTTATTTTCTTTTGACCTTTTTTTATGATTTAGTTCATTATTAGCTTTTCATGAACTCACAAACCACAGTTTGGGAAACAAAATTTAATGCCCTTCATTTTGTGGAATATATTTTCTCTTTCTCTTTGTATTTTTATATCAATATGGTATCAATAAAATTGTCCTATTCAAATTAATATGATAGATTAGTTAGGTCAAAAGTAATCAAAAAGTAGTCAGAATACAATGTGTAATGTAACAGATGATGATTTTTATAATCTAATTTCCAATCTGTAACAGACTACAATTTGTAAGTAATCTACCCAGCACTGGCAACAGATGTATCCCACTACTAGACATGTAGAAAAGATTAAAATCGGTTTGGAGAGAGAATTTAACTGTGCATGGGTTGATCAAAAGTTTACCTTCAACATGATCTCAATAGTGAAGACGGTGGTAAAGACATAATCAGCATAGCCCAGCATCTATCACAGGACATGAAGACAGCAATCAAGAGTACAGTCATTGTCTTTGGTACCATGGTCAATCTCATGAGTTTGGGTCATATTTCACCTCAAAATTAAAAAAAAGAAATATATATATATATACACTCATATATACTGCCTTGCGTAGTTGGGGACACTTAGTATTCGGCAATATTATTAGCTTGACTGCACTGACGCTATTGGATGAGAATTGAACTGAGCTGGGCGATGTTATCACTGTTTTCTCCAGAGCTGCTTTATGGATGAACTCATTGTATAACTGATTAATAAGTAATACATGTGAATAATACATTTTACAAAAATAATGTCACTGTAAATAAAAATCTCTTTATTATTTATGTAATACATAATTGACTGTGGGTGAAATATGAAAGCCTTCATGGGATTTAACCATTTTAGTAATCACTATAGGGCACAAGGGATGGTGTTTGGGAATCATGGGTACCACAGTGCTCTTGAGAAATGCCATCCAGCAGAGATATGAGATCTATCACTATTCTAAGACTATCAAATGCTAATTTGCAGGGCCAGTTAGTGTGCCTGACTATTTCAGAATTTTAAAATTGTAATAATTTGGCTGACTTTGGGAATGTGAAGAAAAGGAACAGCGAATGATCTGCACACAGACTGGCCCTCAAGCGTTCTGGGCCTTGTCCTCTATTCTACAGATGCATGAACTTACAACGTTCCTGACAGAATGAGTTTTGATTGGGTCTTCAGCTGCCAATGAAAAACTACTCAGTATGATGAAGACGAGGATGATGTTGGTGAAGTAGTGATGATGAATAAGGTTGTGGCAGGCAACTCTGAGACTATGTGAACATTGGCAAGGTCAATTTCAGGTCAGAGATAAGAAAAATTATAATTATTAGCAACCATCATTTGTACAATTTTTTTTAAACATACCAGTTTTTCTTTCCAAGTATGAAAAAGGAACTTCCATCAGGAATAGGTACAATTTTCTCCTTGGGTTGAAAACTTTCTACTTTCATGGGAGTGCCTATACCTTTTGAGAAAATTAAGATTTAAAAAAAAAATTGTCATGAAATGAACTTAGATACATTCATAATCGGTCTGAATATAAAAATTTAGACAGGACAGAATTTACCCTCAAGTCCTTCAATTGCTCTCAACTCTTCATGCTCTTCCCAATCGTCCATTTCATTCTGAACAAAGAAAAAAATTGAAGAAAAAGATGACGAGAATAATCATAGAAACTTGCTTAATAAATGCTTTGATCATATAATGCGCAATCACTGCACGTTATATAAAATCATATTTTTTTTATTCATCAAAATATGATAACTTTAACTTTTTCCACTGAAAAAGACCACATTTATATCAACCAAATAGCCTGTTTTTCAAAACCCAATCAAATAATGATGGATAAAATCTAATTCCAGCCCAAATTATTGCATGCTGATTTTCAGTTATTCTCTGAAATACTAAATCATACTAGATATGTGTCTCAAATGCCATTAGAGAGCAGGGTTCTTACACCAGCTTCATCTTCCTCTCTTTCTTCATCATCTTCCCATTCCTCTTCATCTTCTTTTTTCTCTCTTTAAAACAGAACAACCGAATTGAGCTCTATGCCTATATGAACACACAACTATAACAAAATGTGGATGTTGCCTACTCTTTTTTCTTTTTGCCACCATCTCCGGCTAAGTTGTCCACAGCGATAGCCAAGAAGACATTCAGCAAGATGTCTGGTTGACAAAGCAAGTCAAGGACCAGAAACAAGACTCCAGATACAATATGGACAGGTTAATGGATATTTAAATATGGAGCTTATAAATAGAATGTACTTTGATATATATCTCATATTGAAAAGATACAGTTACCACAGACGAAAAGAATGACAAAGTAAATACAGACAATCATATTGGGAAACACTGGTCCACCATATGCCATGATGCCATCGTACATGACAGAATTCCAGTCCTCTCCTGTTAGGATCTATATAAGAAAGAGTTTCAGTCTACACCTCCCAGTTCTGTACAAACTTGTGAAACAAGTATACAGTTAAAGGGAGATATCACCCAAAATGAAAATTCTGTCATCATTTGTTCCAAACCTGTATGAATTTCTTTCTTCTGTTCAACACAAAAGAAGATATTTTGAAGAATGTCGGTATTAACCAAACAGTTGATGGGCCCCAACAGTATTTTTTTCCCATACTATGGAAGTCAATGGGGCCTTGGGCCTGTTTGGTTACACATATTCTTCAAAATATCTTCCTTTCAGAAATAGCAATCTACAACAATCCAATAAATTCCCAGTGGACCAAATCAAGTCCCGCCCAACATTTTTTCTTGTTTGAGAAGTCATCACAATAGGGAAGAAAAGACTATAGCAACTTCTGTTTCATGCCAACTTTAAATGTACTGAATGTGCACTTAAAAGTATATTTAAAAAAAAACTGTACTTGCAGATAACAGAAATTTCATTTTGGGTTGAACCATCAAATCCTACTTGAATGGGTCAAAAAAGCACTCCAGCCAATTATGTTTAATATAAATTTAAACTGTAATACATTTTAATTTAATTGCAATTAACATGCAATTAAGTGCCCAAAAATGTCATTCATTTCACACTTAGGGGCCCTATTTAAACAATCTAAGCAGATGGTATGAAGTGCAATTTCATTCGTCATTACTGCAAATAAGTAATTCTGATACATGACATCCATTATGACATGTAGGAATTTTTATCTTTATGTACACAATAATAATCTTTTCCATTGTAATCCTTTTATTTTTAATATTTGGAATGTTTGTGTACTACTGCGTGTCCAACAAGCAGAGTGTACGCGCATTGTGCACCCGCCTATAGGCGCATATAACTAACGTGCCCTTTAAATAAAAAAAAAAGTACTGCGCAGTCGTTTTCAGTTGCATAAAAATAGCAACACGCCAACAATGCGCCTGAACACACCTTGTTTTCAGACCAGCACACCCATGGCCGGAACAGATGGGCGCGAATGCATTTGCTAGTTAAACAAAGTGGTGCAGGACGTGAAAATGATAACTGCGTCGGGCTGAAACTAGCAAAAAACACTTGTGTCGTGCATGGCATCGCATTGCGCCGGGTGTATGATAGGGCTCTTAGTGTTACATGTAAAGTATATTATTTCCATAATAAGTACTCTTTTTAAAAGTATGCTAAAGTGTACTTCTGTTTCAGAAAGGGATACCTTTGTTTTGCACAGATTTTAGGAGTTTAGTTGATGATTAGTGTATGTATTTGACCTCACAGGCTGCATAATACAACATTTGCACACACTGTAAAAAATATTGCAAAAAACAAACAAAACACAAATTCTTTTAGCTTAGTAACCTGAAAACAGGTGAGCAGGGCAGATGGAAAAGTGTCGAAGGTGCTTCTTTTCATTTGAGTTTCATCAAAGTTGAACTTTCCACCAAAGAGCTGCATGCCCAGGAGAGCGAAGATGATGAGGAAGAGGAAGAGCAGCAGCAGCAGGGAGCAAATGGCCTTCATTGAATTCAGCAAAGAGCCCACCAAGTCTGAAAGGGCAGCCCAGTGTCTAAAGAGAGATGTCAGCAAATTCAGCAAGTTTAAAGAATTTTGAAAATCAGCATTATTCTTGTCAAAGACTATAGATATACAAAGATGGTGCACTCCTATTACTTAAAAATGGGAGAAACGAGGGCTGCCAAGTGAACAGACTTTCCTTGAAAGGGACTTTGCTTAAAAAATCTCAAGCTGGAGCTGGAGATCTAAAAAAATAAATAGCTGGAGATCTAAAAAAAAATCTCAAAGAGCTGGAAACACTTATGAGCTAAATCACCTTGTGACTTTGAAGATACGGAGCAGACGGACGCAGCGCAGCACAGAGATTCCGATGGGTGGGATTATGTCCATCTCCACCAGCACCGTCTCCAGAATCCCACCACACACAACGAAACAATCAAAACGATTAAAGAGTGCCATGAAGTAGATCTGAAAGCCAAAGCTGTAGATCTTCATCAGCATCTCCAGCGTAAACAGAGCCAGAAGGATCTTATTTGCTCGTTCTGGGACATTAAAGAGACCATATTTAAGACAGGGTCAATTTATCACATAAAAGGCAAACTTTGGCAACACTTCAGTCACACAAACCCTGTATATCAGTGAGCCACTTGGGCTGGCCGTAGTGTTCAGAGGCACTGGCGGCAGTGTTGAGGAACACCAGCAGAAGCACCAGCCAGTAGAAATTGGTGGATTTGACGGCCACACGGCAGTTTTTTCTAAAGACCAGATTCAAGTGGTACAGCTGCTCACTGAGAAAGAGAAGAGTCAGTAGCAAATATAACTGAGGTCAGATCTGAAACTTTAAAATGATTTCTCAGAAAAGCAAAGATAAATGTTGGTGTTCTGGTAAACATTACTCAATAAATAAACACTTACCAGAAACTTATAGCCATCAGCCGTGCCCTAAGGAAAATGAGAGAGTTTGGGTTAATAAAATCTCTGGTGTTTAATAATTTATAATATATATGAAACAGCAATATTAATGTTGTACTTACATTATAGATGAACAGCAGCCACTGTCATCATCCAGGAATGCTTCAAACTCAGAGTCTGAATCTGATTCTGTATAAAAGAAAAAGGACTCAATGTGTACTTCAAAAATGAAGACAAATGTCTGTAGGTCTGAAGCTTAAAGGGACAGTTCACCCAAAAATGAAAATTATGAATTACTCAGCCTTAAGCCACCCTAGGTGTATATGTCAATCATCTCTATGATGAACACAATCAGAGATATATTTAAAAATATATATAGGGGGGGGGGGGGGGACTGTGTGCTTAAAGGCATGTTTTGAAGCCCCCCCAAAAAGGCATCCATCTATCCTAAATATAATCCATACGGCTTCAGGGGGTTCAATGGGTTTTTGTAAAACGGAAATCATGTGTCTGTTTGTGTTTTAAGGTACATTTACACAACAATGTTATCAAAACTATACTGTTTACACGAATCTGTGAAAAAATTAAATTATGTTTCATTAACGTAGTTCAGGAGGAACAAGTCAAATAACCTACCCCATCATTACGTCATCTTAATGATTACGTCATCTCAACCAGCTGTCAACAATCTGTAATCAACGTATCTACCCAATCGGCATGAGTTCAGGCCTGTATATAATCACAGTCAAAACTCACCCAAGATCCTCAACAGTTTCCAGAATCCCTCCACCACCCCGTCTCCTCACACTCTCTGGGTTACTTCATATAATCTAAAAAGGGGGGGGGGGTACTCTGTGTTCGGGCCGATTACCGAGCTCGGAGCCCTCTCCCCGGACAGCACGCCAAATACGTTTACCAATTTATTTACCTGACTTATTTGTAAGTGTGAACTCGTGAAACGCTGTATAACGCATGTCACACAAGTAATTGGCGATAATACTTTGTAAAGAAAGACTACATGCCTGCGCATACGCATTCATTTACAGAGCACTCGCGCCACTCGAGTGCATGTCTATGCACCTTATTTTTACGCCTTATATTTATTTTTACTGCACTTTGATATTCTTCTCATTTCCCTATAGCGGCTAATAAATCGGAAGTCTCGCAGATTCACAGAAAACACACTGAAAAATAAGGTGGATAGACTAAACAGGTAATACGCATGTGCATGACGTCACTATTTTCACAGATTTGCGTTTTTGCATTCTACACAGAGATGACAATGGTATAACTTTCAAAAACTTGCACTTTGAAACCCGTTTTCAAAAGTTTGCATTTTCAGGCCATCAAAACTCTGTTGTTGTGTAAAGGAACGGCCAAAATACATAAAAAGTTTTCTGTTTTTAGTTGAAAATGGTGTCTGTAACACGGTTCGTAGATGTGGGAAGAAGGAGGTGGGAACCGGCGTACATTTAACAAACTTTAATATATAAATAAACCAAAAACCAAAGGAAAGTAATGCCGGCAGACCCTCACGCCCACACAAACATAATAAAACATAACGTAAAGTCCAGGCCTGGTCCTCTCTCGTCCTTCACTGTCATCGCTCCTCCTTTTATGCCTCCGGAGCTCCTCCGTGAGGGACTCAAGGAGTTCCCTCACAGCTCTCGCCCGCCCTGGTCGCCACAGTGTCGTTTAAACAGACCCTTAGTTGTGGTTTCCCTGTCTGCCTGCTCGTCTGTGTTAGTCTCCATGGTTGTTAATTTAGTACCACACCTGTTCCGTTTTCCCTTGTGTATATAAGCCTTTAGTTCGTTCAGGTTCTTGTTCAGTATCATTTATGTAGTGGTTATTCTGTTTAATGAGTTTGATTCCAGTATGTTTCCAGTTAAAGACTTTGTTATTGAATTCCCCATTGCTGTGCGATCACTGTAGCCACCAATAGCGTGACAAATACACAAAAATCTAAGTGAAAATTCAGTACCTCCATCTTCACTGTGTTTGTACCAGCCATATTTCTTCATCATCTTTTTCTTGGCCACCACAGCACCTGCCATTTACACCACAAAAAAAAAAAAAAGTTCTTCATTGACTAAAACTTGTAAAACTTCTCTGTCATGATAGACAGAGCTGACTGCCCTTGTGAGAAAGAAGTGTGTTGCAGTGTATTTCAAATCTTGAAAGTATTTTTAAAAAAAAATTTTTTAAAAACCTGGACTTGCAGATAATATATTAATGAAATAAAAACTCACTTGACTGTGTGCTTAAAGACAGTACACATTCATGACTATGTTTCTTAACACTTTTTAGTACTTTTTTAAAGTATACATTTAAAAATTTAAAAGTATAAAAATTAAAGTATATTTTAGTGTACCAAAATGCTTTTCAGTACATATTATAACTATATTTCAATAGAAGTAATTATGAAATTACATATAAAGATGTAGTTAATTTATATCCTACTTAAATGGGTCCAAAAAAGCACTCTAAATTCCAGCTAATTACACTGGATGTAAATATAAACTATAAATCATTTTCATTTAATTGTAATTAGCATGCAAATAAGTGTCTGAAAATATTCAGTTCACACTTCTTTTAACATATATATATATATATTCCATTTATAAGTAGACTACTCTTGTTTTTCACAAGGGTGAGAATTTTATCATCAATCATGTGACATTCTGTCATCTTAACTGGACAAAACTGTGTATTTTATTTATAATAATTTATGCCCTGCACTGTGCTCACTGTATATTTTAACAGTGTGATCATAATGTGAACAGAATGCTAAATAAAGCTTATATTACGTTTATTTCCATCCTCATCCATGTCCTCTGCTTCAATGAGCCAGTCCATGTAGCCGATCATGTCCTCCTCCATCTGTTGTTTCTCCTGGGCCTTCTGCAGCTCACCACGACACACAGCCTTCTCTCTCTCTTTAGAAAACTCACTGTGATGTGCGAGAGACATATGCATTACAATGTAAAACCTTCACAAGGTGCCCAACAAATGTCATCACAAGACCTCCATATCCTTACAATATGCATCTGCCCGTATAATTTCAAATGCCGGGGGGGGCATTTAACCATTATTCTTCATTAAAAACTATTTACCATACTACTACTTTACTAGACTATTGTAAAAGAAAAAAAAAAAAAAAAAGATGGATCAAGGCTTGAGTCACTCACCCGCTCAATACACCCAACACAAGATTGAGGACAAAGAAAGACCCAAAAATGACCAGAGACACAAAATAAATCCAAGGCAGCTCAAACCCAATGGAATCATTCATCTGAGTGAAACATTGCAAACGAGAGAGAAAAAACGAGAGGTTATAAATTTGCTCATAAGCTGTCAAGTGTTTTTTAGTGGCATAGACATTTGACTGTTAACATGCATGTATTTAAGTCTTGTGGCTATAAACAGTTTGTATATAAAAAATTGAGAGAGGACTTTGAGTTACATTTACAGATTTTTGTATTTTTGAGCTGATTTTTATATTGTATAAATTAACATCCCTTAAACTCAAATAGCTCAAATAATCTTGTATTTTCATTGACATTCCAATAAAGTATGCTGTTCGTGTAACATTAGTAACTTAATCTAAATAAAAAGATTAAAAAAAAATCAAGAGTGAATCTTACCCAGTAGAGCACATCAGTCCAGCCCTCCATAGTAATACACTGGAACACAGTGAGCATGGCGAAGAAGATATTGTCAAAGTTGGTGATGCCTCCATTGGGTCCCTCCCATCCTCCCCGACACACTGTGTTATTCCCCACACAGAAGCGACCGTTACCGGCAAAAGCACATGGTGTTGGATCATCGTCCACCATTAGCTCTTTTCAGATGAAAATAAACACAGTTTCATAAGGTTTAAAATTATTTATAATCATCAAACAATGTAACTATTTTCCCACCATTGACATATCATTTATGACACAACACTTCCCCCACATTGACAGAATTTTCCGGCAATCCATGTTTTCACTGTTAAGCCAGGCACACTGTACGATTTATTATAGTCTTTTATGATTGTTGCTTGTTAGAGTGCACAAACATGATCCTCACTATAAGCCATGATGTCACACTGTAGGATCTCAGTTGTCATTACTGTCATTAATTTCAGACTGTATGGCAGTCAAGACGTTAAAAACTTTTAACGTCTGGAGTTTTACATCATCAATCCGTGACACGTTCGGTGACTGTGAGCTGCATTTACATGCGGGATAGAAATGGTAGCTAGCAGACAAAAACAATCTCAAGTGTTAATTTTGATAATAGCTTTTTTTTGTCTCACTAATTTTGTCATCAGTTTCTGTGCTTCTATTGGTTCTTGATTTGATGCTTGTCGCAGGAGAAGCCACACAGCAGGACTGTGGCTGCGTCCGAAATCGTATACTCTCTTGAGTAGGTACTTATTCTGAATGAGTAATTACTTCACCGCTGCTAAAAAAATATGTTCTATATAGTATGAATGTGTGTAGTATGAATGTAATCCGGAACCGTCTATTGCACTGCTTCACAGCCATTCACAAGTTCTCTCCTATGGCCTCATGGGATAGTAAAGTGTCCATTGTATGCATACTTCAGAATCTCACAAGAAGAAGTAGGTCATCCCGGTACTTTTTGCGTACTCTTTTATGAGTACTGTGAATTTGGACATTCTACTTTTGTCACTATATAGTAGGAAAGTATGCAATTTTGGATGCAGACTTCGCCTCAATCCTTTTAGGATTCACAAAATTTCTCTCAGATGGCCAAATCTGAGAAATCGTACAGTGTGCACCAGGCTTTATACGATAGGGGCGCTATTACACACCTTCTTAAATAGTACAGAATCTCTAGATCCAAAACAAGCAAAGAAAAAGCAAAAACAAGTGATAGAAGCATTGCTTACGTGCTTGCATTTCTCACCTGTCCCAACATAGTAGCAGGTCTTGTGCATTCTGCCTATGAAGAGCTCCAGCCCAATGATGGCATAAATGATGATGACAAACATGACCAGCAGACCGATGTGGAGCAAAGGCACCATGGCCTTCATGATGGAGTTCAACACAATCTGCAGACCTGTACACATCATATACGTTGGATATCATATACATACACATCGGAATTAGACTAAGTCAGAACTCTGTGTACAAATGTCAAGTCAAAAGTACAGAAGAAAGCACACACTTACTCGGCACACCGGAAACCAGACGCAGGGGTCGCAGTACTCTGAAAGCTCTCAGTGCTTTGACATCCAGACCACCTGGTTTGCCTGCTGCGTGGTGGGCCTCTCCTGGTTTGTGCTCTCCCATTTCAGCTATCACACTGAAAAGACTGCAAATAGAACACACAAACCTGGTAACCTCTTCTGCTGTTGACCCTACTATAGCCTTAAACTTGCTCTTCAGTAAACCATTTAAAAGAAAGAAAGAAAGAAAGAAAGAAAGAAAGAAAGAAAGAAAGAAAGAAAGAAAGAAAGAAAGAAAGAAAGAAAGAAAGAAAGAAAAAAAGAAAGCATATTTAACTTGAAAACCACACACATACCCTACAATGACAATGACAAAATCCAGCAAGTTCCACCCGCTGCGGATGTAGGCGCTGGGATGCATGACCAGACCGTATGCGAGAATCTTTGTGAATGTTTCAATGGTGAAAATAACCAGAAACACATACTCCACTTGTTCCTAGGAAGAATTAAAGAAGTAAGTAGAAGGGATAGAATATCTACACACACTCAACATTCAAAAGTTTGTAAGTAAGATTTAAAAAAATTTATTCAGCAAGGATGCATTAAATTAATTAGAAGTGACAGTAAAGACATTTATAATGTCACAAAATATCTGTTAAATAAATACTGTTCATTGCTGTTTTGATTTTACAAAAAATTAACAGCAAAAACTATTAATTTACGAGTTTCTGTGCCCATATAATCTTAGCGTAAGTGGTAAACAGATTTGGCTTGCTGTCTGATATAGAGGGGCTCGGAGAAGATATTCTACTCCGATTGGCCCTATATAGGCAAAATTGTACAAAAAGGAGGAGAAGAGGAGGAGGAGGGATGCCGAAAGAACTAACAACAGGAAGAGGTAAGATGCTGGTTTTATACCTTGGTATTAATTGGAAGATTAGATGGGCGTACTCCTCCCGAAATTACGTTTATTAACTTCACTAATAAGAAGAACCATAAGAACCATGATTGAGCACCAATAACAATTAAAAATTGAGCAGAAAATAAGCTTTTTTTGAAAGATTTTTCAAAGGATCATGAGACATCACAGGAATAAAATACATTTAAAATTTAAATACTTATAAATTGTACAAATATTTCACAGTATTTTTGTTTTTAGTATATTTTTGATGAAATAAAAATATTATGCCCGCTTTGGTGAGCATAATAGAACCTAGAACCTTTTTGAAAAATGGATGGATGGATGGATGGATGAATGGTCTATAGCAAATATATTTAGATATATGCTTATATGTCCAAGTGAAATTTGAATGGCACTATAAAAATTTATGCTTGAGAAGTAATTTGGTCTCTTGCTCTTTGTCTCTTTTTCTTTCTCTCTCAAACACACACAGGCGTAGAAGGCGCAGGGGTAGAACATTCAGCGTAAGCGTTATGAAGAATGCGGAAGCGGAAAGTACGTTCAATGCGATATTTTGTTTATAAAGCATAAACAGTTGTTTTTTTTTCCGAAAATGACCGATCGATTCGCTAGATAAGACCCTTATTACTCGTCTGGTATCGTTTAAAGCCCTTGAAGCTGCACTGAAACTGTAATTTTGACCTTCAACCTGTTGGTAGCCATTGAAATCCACTGTAAGGAGAAAAATCCTGGAATGTTTTCCTCAAAAACCTTAATTTCTTTTCGACTGACGAAAGAAAGACATGAGCATCTTGGATGACATGGGGGTGAGTAAATTTATCAGGAAAAGTGTATTTAAAAGTGGACTAATCCTTTAAACCGGGGACACACCTAACGATTAGCTGAAACATTCTAAGACTGAACTGAACACACATACCGATTGTTTCCTTCGACTGGAGCCGATTTATATACTCACACATGGAATTTGAACACCGACTGTAATCGCAGACTGAACACAACTGGCTCTGACTGGACGCGTTTGAGCGCGATCAGTCATAAGTATCAATTTACATTCATAATCTGCCTTACAATCGTTAAGTGTGTGCGTGGCTTTATTACCCTACCCCTAAACCTACCTATCAAAGAAAATGCTTTGCATTTTTTTAATTTCAAAAAAACACTTTTTAGAATATTTTTAGGCCATTTGGTTTATGGGGACACAGGAAGTTTTGTGCTGGAATGTTCAGGAAAGTTTATGTTGTAATACCAATGTCATACACATTTGTGTCCTCATAAACCATATATACAAGAACACACACACACACAATACACTATCCCTTTCACCTGCTTTCCCCTATAACACACATTGCTGAGCTCATTAGCTTTCTACCCTCTTGACCCACTCAGTAAGAAGCTGAAGCTAAATGCTGAAGGTGCTCTGTGTATCCCACACATTAATACAAGCTAGTCATCCGTACGCTGAATTCATTATACTGACTCAACAGACATAAGTACAAAGCCTTAGCTAACCTGAAAATGACAGTAGGAGCAAACTGTAAGAGTTCTATATAGGGGTTATAGTACAAGCATATTAACTTATATCCATACGGATGGTGTTGTGTAAGAGAAAGGGGGGAAAAACAGACAAAAAAAAAAAAAAACAGAAAAGCATGGAGGTGAATCTATTTTTTAAAAAATGGTTTGTTGGATTCGTTAATATCAGTCAGAGAGTATATCACGTGTCTTCTGTAAGGGCAGTGAGCAAGCTGCCATAGATAGAGAACAGATGGTCAATACTCTTATCCTGTTTGGTATTCAGAGCTGTCAGTCAAACTTCAAGCCTAATGCAATTATAGTGCTGCGCCGAACACTAGGAGCTCTAAAGAACTTTGTAAATTTTGTAAATATATTCAGTTTAACATTCAGATCATTAAAAAAACTATGAAGGGCAAGTTGTTCAGCCAGGGGCCGAATGCACAAGCCTTTACTGTAAGTACTATCCATTATAACACTGTGGCCTAACCTGGTGCGATGCAAGAAAAGTCTAACTTAACGCGAAACCGCTGGACAACGTGTAGTTATGTAGCGCAAAATGTTATACCAATAAGATTTCATAATGGGGCTAACCAGCATGAAGTTGCAGTAGTAGAATCTAAGTGTTTGACAAAATGTCCAGTCACTATCACAGTTTACGCTTTGGTATAAAAGTTAGCATATACACAAATGGCAGAATCTACATAGGCACAACATATTACATACAGTATTTATAAAACTGTGTTTTCCATGTCATTCCCATTAAGAGAATAAGAGAAGACTTATCTATATATAGACCATATAGATCTAAATATAGAAAAATAGATATTAACTGTATAGACCTTGCCACCATCTTTATAATATTGTCTTTGAGCTTCCATTTTTGCAGTAGCTCTGTATATTTCTATGGCATCGCTGTCAAAGAATATTTAGCTGGTGAAGTGGATTTACTTGTTGTAGAGTTAATGAAAGTTATCATGAGCATTGTAAAGTTTAAAGCAGATGTCTTAACAAATGTCAGTAGATGGGGAAGATTTTAAAACGAGCAGGTAATTCATAAATACGTAAGATCCCTGTGAAAATACAAACCAGAAGACAAAAGACATTAAGCGCAGCACTGAAAAGTGGCAGGGCAATATAAGGTCTATAAGCTGAAATCTCTTGTTTTAAATGCTACAATTGATTTTAAGCATTAAAACATTATAGCTATATATATTATGGCTGTCAAAATTAATGCATTACCTTTGATATATTATCCAGATATACTATTTGTCATCTTTTGGCTAGCGTTACATTATATGATCATGCTCTTATTTGTACAAATGCTTTTAAACCATTCAAGCATGACAAGACACAAAAGAGAACTCTGTGCCATCCGCGCTGCCTGTGAATCTCCTGTGACACACACATTTGCACAGAAAGTTGCTTCAGAATGCACACCAGCACTGCATTGAGTTCTCTATCATGTTTTAAAGGTGCAGTATGTAATAATTCTGTCTGCTAGAGGTCATTAGAGGCCTATTCAAAACAAAGGCGTAGCTTGATGAGGCCAAGTTTGAGAGAGGAATCTTGGGACATGTGGTCTTCACCTCAACGGACGGTGCAAAAAGAATAGGGATAGGACTTGGGAAGAGATCATGTTCATGTATGTGATTATTAACGTTACTGTAGTATGAAGCAGAGCAGGACCAAGTGTTGTGGGAGATGAACGAGGCCGCTGGAGTGATTGCGCAACACATGTCGTGAGCAGCGGAACTTTTATTATGCCGCAGTCGCCGGCGCTGCTTCCGCTTTTCCGGTCATGAGTATGAGGTAATGCAGCTCTGTTTATTATATTAGATACATCTGAGTGTGTTGAAAATGATGTTATAACGTTACTCTGTGCGTTCGCTCGGCGGCTGCTGTGAGATGCTTGTTTGAGACACACTGCAGTAAGATAGATTGATTTTAGAATATCATATTAAATACTGGATGGTTTGTGTTGACAAATGCCATTAATTTTAAAACGTATTGTATGATGGATAAAATGCTGTTTTACTGTTACTAAAAATAAAGCTGCATCTGATTATGCTCTGTTAGCTACTTCACAAAATAGTGTTTTTCTCTGAGGCATGGTAAAGCATGGTACTCGCAAAAAAATCAAGAAAATTAGATTTAAACAATTAGACTAAACGTGTTGAGCTATATAACAACAATTAGTTTTCTGTCTATAAAGATATCAAAACAGTTTTTCCTTTGTCTATTAAAATGTGTAATATATTAAAGCGTCTTTGGCGTTTCCATGGTTTCTACAAAATAAAACCGGAAACCGAGGATAACGCGTGTATAATGCAATTGACAGGCAACTCCTCACACGTCCCGGAGCCTTGCTTAAAATTGCAATTTTCTCACGATTTACAAATAGTTGGAAACATTTGGGATATTGTAGGTACTCAAGTGAACAAAATATATAACACTGGCCTAGTGGTTTTTGGATATTTTACTGCAAAAATATTATATATCGCACCTTTAACGGACAAAAACACACATATTATGCCAAAATGCCCATTTTGTCAAGTACCCTCGTAAGCACAGTCTAAATAAAGTCTTAAATGAACGTAAAGAGAAAAAAGTGGTTGCGTGTCAGATCCGCGTCATGTGCGGCAGGTCTTAAAGTGACAGCAGCCCAATAAATCTGCTGCTGTCTGCCGTCAATTTTAATCAAAGAACACTTACTGCTCTTGACGGAATAATTTTTGTAACTTTAATAAGGATTAATCTATATTTAATTCATAATTTATGCAGTGACGCCTGTTAAGTGATTGATAACTTTATTCAGTTTCTGTATATTTCTTACCTGTTAGACCTCTTAAAGCACTGTTTACAAGGTAACATGGGTCAAAAACAACGAAAACAACTTTTTTTTGTGCATTCTGGCAGGGCAAGTAAAAATCTGAACCGGTCTGACTGGGCCAATAGAAAAAAAACCTTAGTGTTAAGGGCAAAGGTAAATGTGACATTTATGGGTTTATGTGAAAACTGTTTTAAGTTCACTTAAATTAAAATTTGTTGTATTTTTTAAAAGCTAATAAATGTAAAAGTTGATACCTTTCAATTATACAGTAATGTTGAATGGCTATAATTAATGTCTAAACTTTAGAGAAAAAAACAAAAACAAATTCATAGAGACATCAATAGCAGTATTGGTGATACTGGCCTTAATTCATGAAAAGATGCCATTAAACAAATTTAAACTTTAATGTTAGGTGCGATTAATCACAATTAACTACGCAAAAATGTGCAATTGATTATTTTTTTTAATTAATTGACAGCACTAATATACAATATATATATATATACTCTATATAAAATACTAGCAGACTCTTGCTTATTAATTATATGTAGATGACTTAAGATGACTTAAGTTTACTTAGTTTGATTTATTTTGGGTGGTGGAATCGGACAGATCATGGTAATGTCAGCATAAGTAGACTCACCAGATTGTGATTGGTGGCATTGGAATCATCTTCAGGAAATGGTTTGGACACACCAAGGGCAACACAGTTTGCAAAGATGGCCAGTAAAATGAATATATCAAAGGGCTTAAAGGTCTAAGGTCAAGGAAACAATCATCTTGAAAACATACAAAAGACTGCACAAGGTCTGCACACACACATTGGGTAAAAGGATATTTCCACTCCACTAGGGCCAGTGCTGCCATGCGTATAGGATTGCTGAGAGTGAGGCAGCACAGAGCTCTCGGAGCACGCAGGGCCGATTTGTTAGCTTGTGTGTGCTTCTTGGCTCCTCCAGCTCTCCTTTGCCCTGCAGAACCTGTTGAGTTGAGTGTGTCGGTCTTGCTGGGGTCAGACCCGGCCAAGCCGGCCCCATCTGAAATAAAGGGTTTTCCTATTAAATCTATGCTTGTGACAAATTATCTGCATCTAATATTAACACTACATTATAAGTTTACTTTGAGAGAATAAAAATTGAGAGAATCAAAATTCAAATAAAAAAGTCACTCCAAAACCATATGACTTTCTTTCTTATGAACAACGAAATATATCCATGCCACTTTTTGATCATATTGAAAGTGAGGTCTACAACTGCAGCTACAGCTAGCAACAAACCAGCACATTACCTATTCAAAAATTCTCCTTTTGTGTTCATACGAGTTTGGAACAACATGAGAGTTAATGATGACAGAATTTTCAGTTTTGGAAGACTGGAAAAGCTCAAGACTACAAAAGAAATGGTCAAGCTAAACTATAAAGACATTAAGAGCAAAGATAAATTAGTGTCCAGGGATCAGTTTCAAATGTCTATGATCTGAATAATGTTTTATAAACATATGCATTGAAAATAGTCTCTTCAAAATCAATGAATTGCATATAAGTTGCGTTTGACCTGCATCTTGCATACTGAGCTACTCATATGAGTGTTAGACTTTACATATCCTTTTCAACAGAACCTTATAAAACTGTTTAAAGTAAAGAAAGAGGCCAGATGTGGCTAACAGATATTGAAGTACACTTAAGAAGTCTTATAAGGGATTGGGCAGAAGTGACCTAGTTCAAGAGAAAAGAACAGCTAGAATTTGACTCTCCAAGAACTCAGTGCCCATTAAGAACACATTACATTACATTTGCAATAAAGTGATCATTAAAGCATCTATCTATCTATCTATCTATCTATCTATCTATCTATCTATCTATCTATCTATCTATCTATCTATCTATGTGTTGCAGGAACTGCAAGGATGTGAACTGCAGAAACCAAACATGTAGGCTAATTAAAAATGTTTTATTTTACGAAATGGTTACTGCACCTAAAATAGCATAGCCATAGACTCTTTTTTATCTTAAAATCTTTGTTGGAAAAAAATGTAATTGGTCAATAACTCGTTTATTAATTTAACGGAATAATGACAAATGTCAGTTAGCCTATGCATAATGTCGGTAACACTTTACAATAAGGTTCATTAGTTAAATATAATGTATTAACTAACATGAACTAACCATGAGCAATACATTTGTTACTGTATTTACTAATCTTCGTTAACGTTAGTTATTGAAAATACAGTTGTTCATTGTTTGTTCATGTTAGTTCACAGTGCATTAACTAATATTAACAAGATTTTAATAATGTATTAGTAAATGTTGAAATTAACATTAACAAAGATTAATAAATGCTGTATAAGTGCAGTTCATTATTATTTCATGTTAACTAATGTAGTTAACTAATGTTAACTAATGAACCTTATTGTAAAGTGTAACCCTAAGTGTTTCAGTGCAGGTGTTTGTGGCATATCACTCACCTTTCGATGCCGCGTCCATGTCAACGACTTCAGCACCGTCTGCTGCTTATTTCCACGAATTTACATGAAATAATACCTCCCTACACCTTTCATATCTATTGATAATATTTATCGGACTGAACCGCGTCGCGAGCAGCTAGCGGAACAGGTGTCGCGCGCAGGTGAAATGGCTCACGCGCGCTGCACTGTAAATAAGGAACTCCAAAGATCCCATTTAAAAGACGGGTCCAAAGACCGAAGC
This sequence comes from Megalobrama amblycephala, assembly GCF_018812025.1. NCBI lineage: Eukaryota > Metazoa > Chordata > Actinopteri > Cypriniformes > Xenocyprididae > Megalobrama > Megalobrama amblycephala. The sequence goes on from NC_063055.1 coordinate 16,372,957, forward strand.
ATTTTCTTAAATATGTTTACATTAATTAAAACACGTGGATAGTTCGATATGTGCCACTCATAAAGGAAAACAAATGTATAAATCTATCCTCGCGTGACCGCAGGTCTTGGGTGTAGTAAGCCGTGAATGCTGGATTAACTCATGTGAGCCGGTTAACGGGGATAATTGTGCTGAAACCTTTCAAAAGGGAGGTGGAGACACGAGGAAAATTCTGGATACTTTAAATCATGTTAAATAAATATGTATAAAGTTGTTTAATCGATTTTTAAAAAATCAGAGAACACAATCATAAAAAAATATTCCGCTATTAAAGTGGGATATTCCCTTACTTGAGAGTAGAGTTAGGATACAGTCTATTCGGCTCCTGAAATATTTGGTTGCAATGGGTGGCGCTTACATGAATATTCATGAGTATACCATAGCGTGGGCGTGGGCGACTAAGTAACTACTACAGGCAAATGGAAAAGAATAGATATCACAGCGGAATTGATTAGCCTACCGGAAGTCGAAGCGATGTATCGAAACAGGATTTCTTACAATATAACAAAACAGACAAATAAATAAATGCAAATAAAGGTTATTGCTTTTACCTATTTTATATACATTTATATACAAAGTTGTATATAAATATTATATCAAAGCAATAGTATTAAGCAATTAATAACTTATTTTGTAAAGTCATCAAGCAATTATGCAAGGCAAACTAATAAAATAACAACAAAAGACGAAGATTTAATAATAAATAAAATAAAATAAACTTTTTAAAGTATACCGGCAATATAATAGGCATGTAAAATGTCATTCCAGGTAGTCTGATGTCTATCAGATGAGATAAATATTCAGAAATTAAAAAGAATGCAGACAAATGTAAATTTCTCATTGTCTTCATTTCTGATCAAGATAATGTGCTACTATTTTGTTAAATAAAGCTAATAAATGTATCCATCAAGAGCATCTCGTTCTCTTGACAGTATTGTTATCTTAAACAAATCAACAGCCGGGAGGTGTGTAATTCTTGTGACACACATATCAATTTTTCTGTATGTTATACAAACCAAAAAACTAATAGCGCAAAGGACGGTGACTTTGAGCGCATAAACGTTCGCGCGGTGCACACCAGTAATGGGATGACAGTACCGCCAGGAGGGCATGGGCAGCAGCTCTTATTAGGTGTCCTATTCCCGCTAAAGTAAATCGGGCTGCGAAAACCTCTTTAATTAAATTGCTTGTTTTTGTTGATTGTTTTTGTGATTTTCATTTAACACTCAGGAATATAAATTATAGGCTATACTATAATGATTAATTAGAGTAGGGGGATATACCGTCCATACCGGCGTGATGAATACGATCCTCAACTGGACTTGACCACAACGCAGCCCTGAAGTATCAGCAGAGATCGAGTCAACTGGATCATCCATTGTGAAGGCCTCATCGACACGACAGCCAGAAGCACAGTTCCTCAACAGACCGTCCATACTGGCGTGATGAATACGATCCTCAACTGGATGGAACTGAAATAAACACTTTGATTGTTGCGATCCTATCAGATTTATGATAGCAACCTGATTGTAACAAAGCACTGTTCGCCAGAGGAGAACTGGTCCCCCGACTAAGCCTGGTTTCTCCCAAGGTTTTTTTTTTCTCCATTTTAACACCTATTTGCCACTTGTTTGCCACCTGATGTCACCTGATGGAGTTTGGGTTCCTTGCCGCTGTCACCTTTGGCTTGCTTAGTTGGGGACACTTGACATTTGATATTCAATAGTATTCTTGACATTTATTCAACAGTGCTTCTGATCTGCCTGCATTGACACTATTATTTAAGAGCTGCTGTGCAGCCAAATTATGTACCAGCTATCAATGTAAAGCTGCTTTGACACAATCTGCATTGTAAAAAGCGCTATATAAATAAAGGTGACTTGACTATAGTATGACTACTGGATTTGGTGGGCCCCCTGGGCAGTGGGGGCCCCTATAATTGTCACCACCTTTCACCCCACTAGTGACAGTGAAATGGTTTAATGAGGTGTGAATAGAAAGTATGGATGTCCCCCTACAAGAACAGGCATTTATTTTTTCTGTTTATTAGAAATAAGGTCTTCATAGGCCTCTGAAGTAGTAAAATATAACACATTTCCAAAATGCTGCAGTAAAATGTTTTCATATGAGGTGTGCATACTCTATGGGATGCCCCTATAAAACTGGCATAGTTTTTTCTAATTAGAAATTAGGTGTTTATAGACCTCTGAAGTAGTAAAATATGACACATTTCCACAATGCTGCAGTAAAAGGGCTCAGTTTCATATGAGGTGTGCCCTATGAGAACTGTCCATTACTTTTGTCTACCCATTTGAAACAAGGACTTTATAGGCCTCTGAAGTCGATTAATGTGACATATCTCCAAAACACTGCAGTGGATTCATATGAGGTGTGCATACTATATGGGACGTCCCCATAAAAACTGACCATTATTTTATTCTACTCATTTGAAGTGAGTTCTTAATAGGCATCTAAAGTCAATTAATGTGACATATCTCCAAAATGCTGCAGTAAAATGGATTCATGAGGTGTGCATACTGTATGGGACGTCCCCTATAAAAACTGGCCATTTCTACTTATTTGAAATGTGGTGTTTATATGCATCTGAAGTCGATTAATATGAATTATCTCCAAAGTCCTGCAGTAAAACGGATTCATATGAGGTGTCCATATACTCTATGGGACGTCCCTAAAAAAAGTGACCATTCGTTTTTTCTGCTTATTTGAAATTAGGTCTTTATATGCCTCTGAAGTCGATTAATGTGGTATTTATATGCATCTGAAGTTGATTAATATGATATATATCCAAACTGCTGCAGTAAAATGGTTTCATATGAGGTTTGCATGGGACGTCCCCTATAAAAACTGACAGTTATTTTTTTCTACTTATTAGAAAATGAGGTTTTTATAGGTGTATAAAGTAGAATAATGACATATATCTCCAAAACGCTGCAGTAAAATGGATTCATATGAGGTTTTCGTACTGTATGGGATGTCCCCTATAAAAACTGACCATTTGTTTTTTCTACTTGTTTGAAATGAGGTTTTAATAGGTGTATAAAATATTCATATAATTTAGGCACGGATAATGAGTATAACGGATGCCAGCTAGTAGTTGCTGTGCAAGTAAACCTCACTTCTCTGATCTCAAGAGATGCTCTAGCGACTTATGCTAGAGATTGCAGCCTTTTGCCTCCTTGTTAGAGTGTCCGACTCCTAGGCTCGAGGCCTGCGCAGAGCAGGGCGAGTAGGACTTGGGTAGAGGGGATACACTGGTACCGTGACCCTGATGGGAGTGAGGTTTAAGGGGGTGAGTGTAACGGAGGCCAGCTAGTAGGTGCTGTGCAAGTAAACCTCACTTCTCTGATCTCAAGAGATGCTCTTGCGACTGATGCTAGAGATTGGAGTCTTTAGCCTCCTTGTTAGAGTGTCCGACTCTCACACCAGAGACCCAGGTTCAAGGCCCACACAGAGCGGGACGAGTAGAACTTGGGTAGAGGGGTTACGTTTGCTTTGCATGCAAGAATAAGTGAGTCAGTAATGCATTTGTATGGTATATATGAGGTATTTAGAAAGTTATTTTATGTGCTTTTTGCAAATAATTATGCTGTAAATACATATGAATAAAACAATGACTTGAAATGTGTCCTTTAAAGAAAAAAAAAAACATTATTCAAAGTAATGCAGCAGTGTCAAAGGCACCACATAAATAATAAGGATAAATTAGAATTACAAAATCTCAAAACATGAAATCTTTTTATATCATCTCGCATAATTTCTGGGAAACTCAAAGATAAGTGCTCTGAAATTGCATTCTCTTTCTCTGCTGTTCCTGAAACTATCATGATCATATAATAGGCAGGCTTGACTGTATATTTTCAAACTGTGGCTGGCTTGACCACAGTAACTAACTGCTATTTCAAATTAAATAACGAGACATATTCAATTTCATCTGCTCCATTTTATTTGTGATCACAATAAGTAACGTCCATTAGGCTTTTAGTCCAAACGTGTGCACATTTGGGAAAATATTGATGGATTCCCATGTTTACTTGATATTTCTTTATAAAGGGCTGTAAGTGCTGTCCGGCTCTGCCTCTATTCCGGGTCAAATGACTGCAACTCCCAGACAGATGATTTGCTACTGATCTGTCATTCATATTACGTACCATAACTCCCACCCTTCTATGAAGAAAATCCAGTAGCACCGCATTCTGTCATTGTACATATCTAACAGATAGAAACGTTTGTACACAGATGAAACATTAAGCTAATAAAAAGACAATTACAACAATATTTTGTTTCTGTGTTTTTCATGCGATTTGTGGTAAAGGATATAATAAAGAATAAAGGATGTTTATTGAAGAAATGTAGCCTATTAGGATCAAAGGGACATGGCCAATAAAGCCTTTGCCAAATGGGCAGAAAGTGCAATAAAGCAGCTGTTTACTGTCACCTGTATACAGGTGCTGGTCATATAATTAGAATATCATCAAAAAGTTGATTTATTTCACTAATGCCATTCATTACACAAATACTGATATATTTCAAATGTTTATTTCTTTTAATTTTGATGATTATAACTGACAACTAAGGAAAATCCCAAATTCAGTATCTCAGAAAATTAGAATATTGTGAAAAGGTTCAATATTGAAGACACCTGGTGCCACACTCTAATCAGCTAATTAACTCAAAACACCTGCAAAGGCCTTTAAATGGTCTCTCAGTCTAGTTCTGTAGGCTACACAATCATGGGGAAGACCATTGACACCTTGCACAAGGAGGGCAAGACACAAAAGGTCATTGCAAAAGAGGCTGGCTGTTCACAGAGCTCTGTGTCCAAGCACATTAATAGAGAGGCGAAGGCAAGGAAAAGATGTGGTAGAAAAAAGTGTACAAGCAATAGGGATAACCGCACCCTAGAGAGGATTGTGAAACAAAACCCATTCAAAAATGTGGGGTAGATTCACAAGATTGGACTGCAGCTGGAGTCAGTGCTTCAAGAACCACTACGCACAGACGTATGCAAGACATGGGTTTCAGCTGTCACATTCCTTGTGTCAAGCCACTCTTGAACAACAGACAGCGTCAGAAGCGTCTCGCCTGGGCTAAAGACAAAAAGGACTGGACTGCTGCTGAGTGGTCCAAAGTTATGTTCTCTGATGAAAGTAAATTTTGCATTTCCTTTGGAAATCAGGGTCCCAGAGTCTGGAGGAAGAGAGGAGAGGCACACAATCCACTTGAGGTCCAGTGTAAAGTTTCCACAGTCAGTGATGGTTTGGGGTGCCATGTCATCTGCTGGTGTTGGTCCACTGTGTTTTCTGAGGTCCAAGGTCGACGCAGCAGTATACCAGGAAGTTTTAGAGCACTTCATGCTTCCTGCTGCTGACCAACTTTATGGAGATGCAGATTTCATTTTCCAACAGGACTCGGCACCTGCAGACAGTGCCAAAGCTACCAGTACCTGGTTTAAGGACCATGGTATCCCTGTTCTTAATTGGCCAGCAAACTTGCCTGACCTTAACCCCATAGAAGCTATGGGGTATTGTGAAGAGGAAGATGCGATATACCAGACCCAACAATCCAGAGGAGCTGAAGGCCACTATCAGAGCAACCTGGGCTCTCATAACACCTGAGCAGTGCCACAGACTGATCGACTCCATGCCACGCCGCATTGCTGCAGTAATTCAGGCAAAAGGAGCCCCAACTAAGTATTGAGTGCTGTACATGCTCATACTTTTCATGTTCATACTTTTCAGTTGGCCAAGATTTCTAAAAATCCTTTCTTTGTATTGGTCTTAAGTAATATTCTAATTTTCTGAGATACTGAATTTGGGATTTTCCTTAGTTGTCAGTTATAATCTTAAAAATTAAAAGAAATGAACATTTGAAATATATCAGTCTGTGTGTAATGAATGAATATAATATACAAGTTTCACTTTTTGAATGGAATTAGTGAAATAAATCAACTTTTTGATGATATTCTAATTATTTGACCAGCACCTGTAGAGTCATAGATTTCATAAAAGTACAGTGAAATAAAATCAAACTTTGTATTTTCTTAGGCCATTATCCAACAATCCAGAGGAGCTGAAGGCCACTATCAGAGCAACCTGGGCTCTCATAACACCTGAGCAGTGCCACAGACTGATCGACTCCATGCCTGTTTTTCATCAGCCATGGTCAAATTTAGCACTCCCTTGAACATGGCTGAGAAACACTGAGCACTCTGAAATGGCTCATGCAACTGTATTATGCAAAGTTCCATAAAATTTTTAATTTTAATCATGATCAAAATGTATATTTCGTTAGGGCATCATTAAGTGCCCCTGTGTTATATCTAACACACTCTGTGATGCCAGATGGCTGCCACAACCCCGCTGCTCTCTGTCAGCTGAACCGCTGATTCATAACACTCCAAAGCTTCCTGAAGCAGTGTTTTGAAATCGTCCATCACTAAATAAGTCCTTATTTTGTTTTTTTTGGCGCACCAAAAATATTCTCGTCTCTTTATAATATTAATATTGAACCACTGTAATCACATGAACTGATTTAAATATGTTTTTACTACCTTTATGGATCTTGAGAGAGGAAATGTCATCGCTCCCTATGCAGGCCTCACAGAGCCATCGGATTTCAACAAAAATATCTTAATTTGTGTTCCGAAGATTAACAAAGGTCTTACAGGTGTGGAACGACACGAGGGTGAGTAAATGACAGAATTTTCATTTTTGGGTAAACTAACCCTTTAAGGTATTTTTGATTAAATCCGATGGCTCAGTGAAGCCTGCATTGCCAGCAAGATAATTAACACTTTCAATGCCCAGAAAGCTACTAAATACGTAATTAAAACTGTGCATGTGACTACAGTGATTCAGCCCTTAATGTTAAGTAGCGACAAGAATACTTTTTGTTCGCCAAAAAAACAAAACAAAATACCTTTACTCAACAATATCTAGTGATGGGCGATTTCAAAACACTGCTTCATGAAGCTTTATGAATTTTTTGTTTCGAATCAGTGGCTACCTTACGATTCGCATCTATACATTAATTTTAACGGCCACAGAGCCCCTAAGCGGTGTCAGACGAAAAGACAAAAGCTGCAGATATATGAAAGTTTATTTATGCACTGCGATGGATGAGCATTTCCTGAAAATACAAGGCAACTGATGTTGTAAACATTAAATATGCAGAAAATACAAATAACTTCATGTTTTTGTTCTTACACATATTAAATAACTAAAAGAAAGATTAAATATCTGTAGTGTTACATTTCTCAGAACATTTAGTCAACCAAATCTGTATTAAGATTCATCCCTGTTTATTATATAATTTATGTCTGACTACAGTTTGTATCTCTCCTTCAAATTTTTTTCACCAACAATGTCAGTTTGCGATGCAAAATTCACATAAATGGAAACATAAAGAATGAATATTCTTGGTCACAAATTTGGGTTGCTATAACAGGGAAGCATTTACCCTTGGCACTTTGTAAGACTGCAAACACAACTCATGGCAGGCCATATGGCATATGGCACTATTTTGTTTAAAACAAAATACAATACAACTCAAAACAAACTGTAAAAATAATATTTGGTCATGTAATGCACTGGCATAAAAGACAATCTCTTTAAATATCCTTCATCACAATTCACATAATCAAACATACTTAGGGACAGAATACATGTGTAGGCACAATTAAATCCATAGAATTAAGCAATAACAGACTGTTACTCAAATAGTAAATGTAAATTTAATAACTCAGCCTACAATCTATTTACAAGGCATAATATTGCTGTTTTTTGTTTTTAATTTGGACACCTAATGTAGTTATTAACACCTGATCCTGTAATCATACTTTTTGCTATTTTTCATAAACTGCATCATAAAACTTAATCCTGTCCATTGGACCCCTCTTGCATATCTGAGAGACTTTAACAATATGCCATACATGTTTTGCCAATATCTGTTTTCATATACATTTTAAGGACATGTAAGAAGCTCATAGGAAAGAAGGGGTGAGCGATAGCACAGTTAGGTAGTCAGCGCAGCTATGATCCAGCCTCTTGTTCCTGTCCCAGAGCTTCCAGTATCAGGCCCATGGGAGTCCTCTTCAATCCTATACTTTCCAACTTATTCTCTAGTTTATTCTTAAGGCTTCTGAGTCTTACTGAAGCATGGATTAGGATCACTGTGAGGAGAAAGTATCAGAGAGGACTATCAAAGTGTGACACAGCAAAATAATGTAAGCCTTTCAATACACATTGCTCAAGCTATGGGTACATACAAAGTATTAACAGAACAAAAATTGCTGATAATTGATTTCAATAACTGAAAATATTTCAATTATCTAGTACTTTTTAGTGTTAGGGGAAAAAAAAGACTTAGGCAACAAAGAATACTAACTTAATATGGGGAAGGCAATGCCAAAGAGGAAAACAGCTACCCCTCCTAAAACGGACAGAAGAAGGTAGCTGGAGCCCAAAATTGCAGATACGGAGAGAGATGGATGATTCCTCCGGAATCGTCGGATTACCGCCTTGTTTTCAGCTGCCCAGACAAACCCCAAAAACAGAAGGATCACAACTGTTGCCCCAAGGATCAGCTGGAGTGGTTGGAAATACCTATGGCACAATTACAAAAGACACTGTTATTGTAGTATAATTATGAGTTTTGCATAATAGGTCTCTTTTAAAGCAATAGCCTTGTGAAACAGTGGTTTACAGTAAAGTTCGAAGGATCAGAGTGCCTGAAACCCCCTTAGCCTTTCTAAATTCACTGTAAATTATGGCTTAACAGGGATTATTGCTTTTATAAAACGGTTATTCTTCCACCAAGCAATATTCGTTCTACAAAAATTCAATTTTAGTTAGACGTTTTGTAATTTTGTAAACAAAACTTTAATAGACATATGTCTATATAGTTTTTTTATTATTATTTTTTATGTCAGTATTAGTACATTAAGTTAAACTAAAAGGGAAATGTTGGTCAAGTGAAGAAAGTGATGAAACAATGGGCCACTGAAAGTAAAAGGATAATTGTATCTTAACCTGGGATGAGTAGGCTACATGAGAACTGTTTGAAAAAAAGAAAAAAGAAAAATTCTGATTTGTAACACACTGCTTTGTAACTGTCTAGGTGATGCCAACAAAACAACGTCTTAATAAACAAAGCCCATGAAAAACATGATCGTTTTCACTCCAAACAGAGAAGTGAATGTTTGTAACGCAACAATGGCCTAATTTAGTTCAACGCTACAAATTAATTCATTGTGAGCATTTAAAAAAACGCATTCAATACAGAACAGAACACAAATGTGGTTACCTGGAAAAGGATTTTAAAAGAACAGTGAATAGGTCTGAATGAACGTACACGTCACTGGTGTTTCCTTACCCGACTACAACCAAAAATGCCACGGCGAAGGCAAAATAGTTTGACTGGTAATACAGCAGGTTGTTAATGATTCGGTTATTCCACCGATCCAAGTTACGAACATCTGGCACTGAGAATCGGGCCGAACCCAGCAGAAAATCGTCCAGAGTTCTGAAAGGCGGAGGCTGAACATCCACCATTTTTGACGCTTTCGGTGACTACATTTACCAGCATGCATTGCAAACCCACGGGACTGAAAATTCTAGCAGCACAAAAAGCTGTCAAATACAAACACAAACAAACCAAAATAAAAACGCTGAAAAAAACAACAACAAATAAATAATTAAATAAATATATTTGCTCATAAGATATGCGGTGCAGGTGGACCCATGTTAAAAATTAAGATGAATTGCCTGTCATAGAATGTCATACGTCAATTTCAAACGAGTGAGTATCATTTTCAGTCCAGAAATATTTATCGTAAGGAACTTTTTATTTATTTTTGTACTAAATAGGCTATATGTGGTCTTCTAACTTTTATAACTGTATATTTGTGTGATATATATCACAGCCAACAAATATATCAGATCGTAAATGATTTAACGGATCAGAATTCTTTTAATCACTTTTGTCACCATGGTCTAAAGCTGTAAGTTTGGTGAAGATCTGACATAAACATATAAATGAGATAGCCTATACACTTGTTAAAGAGATAGCTCACCCAAAAATTGATTTTTTTTATTTTTTTTTTTCATCATTTACTCTCCTTCATGTTGTTCCAAACATGTATGTGTTTCTTTCTTCTGCTGAACACAAAAGAAGATATTTTGAAGAATGTTGCTACAGTTGATGGTAGCCATTGACTTCCATAGTAGGAAAAAAATACTATGGAAATCAATGGTCAACTGTCTGGTTACCAACATTATTCAAAATATCTTTGTGTTCAGCAGAAGAACATGAGGGTGAGTAAATGATGACAAAATTTTCATTTTTGGGTGAACTATCTCTTTAACCCTTAAAGCAAAGTTTCAGAAGAAACAATAATTTTAATACTATCATGTACAGTTGCAAAGCTGTTAACAAAAAAGTAAAGTTGCTAATTATAACGCCACTCGTTTTCACATGGTTTACGAATATTTCCATTTTCATCATGATGTTATTAGCTGCTGATGTTTGGCGGATGGTGGCCTTTTTTCATTTGTAGGATTGATTTTTCATGGTTTTGTTAGCTCTGTCAATAGAGTCAATAGAGTGCTGCAGGGATTACATATTTTTGTGCCAAAATCCAGAAATGAGTTAGCATTTTAGCACTTCCGCTTCCATTGTCCTGAAGTTTTGTTTTTTTGTTTGTTTGTTTTGTTAAATGCCTGAAATAAGGTTTGTGGTTAACCCAAGCTCTATATAATACAACCGATTTTTAAAGCTTACTTGTTGCTAACAAGAGGCTAAATGGGACTACAGAGGTTGTCAGTAACATTAAACGTCATCTACTCTTAGCTTTTTCCTTCTGGCTTATTTATTTAGGCTTATTCAGGCTTAAAAAATTCTGTTAATTTGTGAAGATTATCATGATGAAAAACATGTAAGAATCATAAACTTTTGTTGGTCACAGACCTTATTTCCACAAAAATTCAAAAGCCAATAGAAAAATCCAATTGGGATTTTGTAGAGGGAACCTGGGTGATGCTTACTTCCGGGTTTGCCTACAAAATAATCATAACTGCAGCATTCTATCAGTCAAAATGGGTGATGCAAGACCATTTTAAGGTGGCCAGTTGTGGCCTAATGGTTAGCGAGTTGGACTTGTAACCTGAAAGTTGTGGGTTCAAGTCTCAGTATTGGCAGGGAATTTATGTGAGGGGGTGAATGAACAGCACTCTCTTCCACTGTCATTACCCACAATTGAGGTGCTCTTAAGCAAATCACCTAACCCCCAATCGCTCCCTGGGTGCTGCAGGCTGCCCACTGCTCCGAGTGTGTGCTCTTGGATGGGTGAAATTCAGAGCACAAATGGGACACATACTCAGCCACGTCTCTTTAATTGGCTTATATCTTTGCAGTGCTTAAACTTTTTGTCATGAGGACCTTAGAATGGTGTGTGCCAAGTTTCGTGGGAATCAAACCAAGTGCCTGGAATTTTGAACCAGGAGTTAGAAAAAAATGTTTTTTCAGAAAATTCAAAATGGTGGAAAAACAGTGAACAAAATCAAAGTCAGATATATCAATTCTTGTAGGGCTTGACTCAAGGATTCAGAGGAAAATGGAATTGATTCTAGCCCTTAGAAGTCCAGAGTTGTGAACTAAATTGCATATTATTATAGCGCCACCAAGTGTCCGACAAATGTGTGTGTGTTTGCGGGGATTTAGAGCCATTCCACCATGTTTAAAGTTTCTACGAATTATGGTTTCTGAAGTCCAGACACTTTTAGGGCAGAAAAAGTATAATTGGCAAAATAGTAGAAATACAACAGGGTTCCATCACCATTACTAACACCTAATAAAAATAACATCTCTAAACAATACAGGCCTATGCATCAACCATAAAATACTTTATTGAGACAGGTTACTTATACATACATATTCTCTTATTCTTGCCTCTATTGTGCTTCAAAAAATAAATAATCCATCAAAAAAAAAAAAAAAAAAAAAAAAAAAACTACAAGACATTACACAAAGATTGTTATAGAGAGTAGGAAAATTACTGGTACCAAACTGGAGAAATTGAATGACATAAATTTAATTTGGTAGAGGAACATTAAAGTTGAATATCAACTTCAACAACAGTGTCTTTTTTGACTGCACATTATGTATTATAGATTAATTCATTTCAGTTTATCAGTAAAGAATGCAGGAGATGCTATGTAATTGGAATGGAAAATATTCAAAATCTCTGAAAAATCTCAATTTGAATTTGAATAACTTTGAAGATCTAAAGCAAAATCTAAAGAGGCTGTTGGTAAATCAAGAGTCCAAATCATGTATTAGATTAAGATAAATGTAATATAAAAATGTACTGCAACTTTGCATAGCCTTGTTTGCATAACACTGAATGATTTCAAAATGAACTTTCATAGGAATTATTATTCAAGTCTTCTTGCAACATTGCAATTAATTACATTCCTGGAATATCTCCAACTGATTTAGTTAGTCCGGCTAAATGAAAAGTGCTGTAATGGAGAGTCATTTTCTAGCACACATTTATACCGTATATTAGTCTTAGTAAGAAGTGTTCAAACAAGCCTGTATAAACTTGACAAATCTTTGGGTGACATTTTCCCTTTGCAACAGGAGAAAATACAAGTATATATTACAATTCATACACAATAGAAAATTACTTACTACTTTCCCCTGAGTGGCCATCTAATAGAGTGGTGCAGGGTTGACATATTTTTGTATGCCAACCCGGAAGTTGGCATTATCCTTAAAAGTATTTTTCCTTTGACTTTTGGATTATTGCAGAAAATAAGGTCTGTGACTAACAAAAGCTTATGATTCTTACACATTTGTTCATCGTGATAATTTTCACAAGTGAATACAACTTTAGGCTATAATCGAACTACTGTACACCACAGTCGCATGACTTCAGCATCACCATCACTAAGTTTCTGACAACTCTTTTAGTCTTTGTTTAAATCATTTTCCCTGAAAGTTAGAGTTATAATAGTTTGCAAGAGTATGATTTTCAGTGTTGCCAAGTCCGCGGTTTTCCCGTGGAATTGGACTACTTTTACACTGTTGTTGAGGGTTGTTTTTCATGTCCGCGGGTTGAAGTGACCCTAGATAACGTTATATTTAGCCCCCAGAATGTGACTTTTACCTGAGGAGCCCCTCCAAAAATTCAGATTTTATCCCCCAGAACGCAATTTTTACCGTGGGACCCACCCTGAAAAGCGATTGGGCTAGTTTTGAATAGCAATTGGGCGGGTTTTGTTGTGAAAACCTGGCAACCCTGACGAACATAACAAGGCTGTGGAAGCAGACTAGTGCGTAGATGAGATAACCTGTTTGGCTGATGATGTTGAATGTCCCCAAAACCTCTGTAGTTCCATTTAGCCATTTGTTAGTAACAACTACACAAATAAAAGTAAAAAAAGAAAAACACAGGAGGATATTACTGATATATTTTATATTGTAGAATAAAATTGAAAAATATCTTGAGTTTGTGTTCACCACAGACCTTATTTCAAGCATTTAACCAAAAACCCATTAAAAAAACCCATTGACTTTAGGACGATGGAACCAGAAGTGCTAAAATGCTAACTTGTTTCCAGGTTTGGCCTACAAAAATACATCATCCCTGCACCACTCCATAGAGGATAAAAGGTTCAGGAGTATCCCCTGTCTCTGGAGGGTACTGTAAACTATGAAGAGGGTCCTAAACTTCTAACAATCCTCTTTTTTTTCACAGTCTATAATATTACAGTCTCCACTGTAACACAGTGGATTTACTGATACTGTCCATAACCACGTGTCTCTTGGCCTTCTTTCGGGGGAAGCTGACTCGGATCCTCCACAAAAGGACTGGCTATAGATGAAGAGAAGAAGCAGATAGTGAACACCTCTGAAGCAGCTTCAACAAAACTATGTGCAAAATAAAACTAAAGGTAATAAAATTCTCTTAATCTAATACAAATGTTAAACAACAGTGTTTTAAAGTATGTAGCACCGCACCTGACATGCAAGTAAAAAACACTGTGGCCATGAATTCATTCCCACAAATTTATAAATTGTTCTCTCATTTAGATCAAATTATGGCCACGTTGTACTAATTTGTCCCCCATTTTGATTTAGTTAAATTGTTAAATTGCCATGAATTTGTACAATCTTGCCATGATTTACACAAATTAATAAAACATGGCAACAAATTTGTCAGAACAAATTCATAATTAATGGCCACAATATCTATTTTTTCTTCCCGCGCAGGGCTCAGTATTAAAGGAATAGTCTGTCCATAAATAAAGATATCTTTGTTGTTTAAAACCTAATGAATTTTAAAGCGATGCAATAGAAGAACCATTTTGGGTTGCCCAAAGAACGTTTCTTTTAAAGTGCCCCTATTATGCTATTTTAAAGGTTCCTAATTTTGTTTTGAAGTTCTCCTCTACAATAGGTTTACATGCATCCAAAAACTTTATTTTCTCATAATATACACTATATTGCCAAAGTTTTTGGGACGCCTGCCTTTGTGTGCACATGAACTTTAATGACATCCCATTCTTAATCCGTAGGGTTTAATTTGGAGTTGGCCCACCCTTTACAGCTATTACAGCTTTGACTCTTCTGGGAAGGCTTTCCACAAGGTTTAGGAGTGTGTTTTTGGGAATTTTTGACCATTCTTCTAGAAGAGCATTTGTGAGGTCAGGCAGTGATGTTGGCGAGAAAGCCTGGCTTGCAGTCTCCACTCTAATTTATCCCAAAGGTGTTCTATTGGGTTGAGGTCAGGACTCTGTGCAGGCCAGTCAAGTTCCTCCACACCAAACTCGTTCATCCATGTCTTTATGGACCTTCCTTTGTGCACTGGTGCGCAGTCAAATTTGGGAGCATCAAATTGTCCAACCCTTGAAAAACAACCCCACACCATAATCCCCCTCCACCAAACTTTACACTTGGCACAATGCAGTCAGGCAAGTATCGTTCTCCTAGCAACCGCCAAACCCAGACTCGACCATCTAATTGCCAGACAGAGAAGCGTGATTCGTCACTCTAGAGAACACATCTCCACTGCTCTAGAGTCCAGTGGCGGCGTGCTTTACACCACTGCCTCCGACGCTTTGCGTTGCGCTTGGTGATGTAAGGCTTGGATGCAGCTGCTCGGCCATGGAAACCCATTCCATGAAGCTCTCTACACACTGTTCTTGAGCTAATCTAAAGGCCACACGAAGTTTGGAGGTCTGTAGCTATTGACTCTGCATAAAGTTGGTGACTTCTGCGCACTGTGCGCCTCAGCATGCACTGACACCCTCTCTGTGATTTTACGTGGCCTACCACTTCGTGGCTGAGTTGCTGTTGTTCCCAATTGCTTCCACTTTATTTTGATACCACTAACAGTTGACCGTGGAATATTTAGTAGTGAGGAAATTTCACGAATGGACTTATTGCACAGGTGGCAACCTATCACGGTACCACACTTGAATTCACTGAGCTCCTGAGAGCGACCCATTCCTTCACAAATGTTTGTAGAAGCAGTCTGTATTCCTAGGTGCTGGATTTTATACACATGTGGCCATGGAAGTGATTGGAACACCTGAATTCAATGATTTGGAGGGGTGTCCCAATACTTTTGGCAATATAGTGACATTGCACATTACCTAATTTCTCTGAAAACAGTTCATTTGAAGACTTTTTTTTTTTGCCAGCCTACTCTGCTCCAATTGGTAAGATTGTGTCGGAAATGCCTACCATATCTGAATTTTAGCTCTAGACAGTAACAGCTCAAACAGTAACAATGGCGTTGGTTTTTCCGTATTAATTCCAGCGCGAGTCCTAATCCTCTTAAAATGCATGCAATGTGGATTCACAGTGCTGAAAACAGTGTCATCTCAACATTTTGACAACAGAAACCAAACTCTTCCAGGCCTCAGCTACAACTACAGTGTGTGAGGGTGGGTCAAAATAGATGTTGTTCATGGGCAGCAAATGAAGACCATAGGCTGGCATCATGCAAATTTGTTACATTGTTATGTAGGTATGCTGACAACTCATTTCAGCAATTCAGAATCGATTCTTTCTTTTAGGAGATAACTTTATTTGTCATGCACTTTGATCTTCAAAACTCTGCAGACCGTTTACATTCACAGACAGCTATATTACACACTGTATGAAAGGTAATATTCAAAAATGCATAATAGGGGCAGTTTAACAGTTCTTAAAAGAGTGAGAAGAATATTATTTTAATAATCTGAAGATCCTTTTTCCACTGTAAAGAACCTTTTGTACAATGGATGTTAAAGGTTCTTCATGGAGCCAACAATGCCAATAAGGAGCCTTTAATTTTAAGAGTGTATTCAGACACATGTAACTCACGATTCTGAAACTGCTGTGCTGTGTATCTAGTAAGAAGTATCCCAAAGCCCTCGATTAGTGCAAGCAGAATTCCCCCCATCATTGCAGAGCCCACCATGGCTAGGGGACCACCTGAAATACAAACATTGCAAACACATTTTCTATTTGCAAACTCATGATCCAGAGGTAATTGCAAGACTAAAGATTTATGCAGATTGTATGCTATTATAGAACAGTCCAGATCATCAGAAGATTTTTTCCAATGGGTCTTTATACCTCAAATGTCAAAGACTGGAATACATTACACAACTTTTGTCCAGATTTTTGGTCCGATTTGCTGTATGGACGAGTCAACACTAGTTGCCTGAAGTCAGAGCCATGCCAAATCGTGCAGTGCTTGATTGGCACAGATTTTTTAGCTTCAGACTCTGAGTCAGTCTGAGGATATCAAACAAATTTGATATTTTGAGCCAATTTTAAAACGCATATTGTTTTTTTAGTTGTCATGCATGACCTAGCATGTTTCTGTGCGAGTTTGTTGTTTACAAAATGACTTGAAAGTCTGGTAGGGTGTGATTGCCAGGTTTTCCTTTGTAACCAAATAAATGATGCCTGATGTTTTCAATTCTGATTTTAAAAGTCGTGTAGTGTATTCCAGTGGGCACATTATAATTGTATTGTGCGGTCACAATACAATGTCTGCTAAATTTTCTGAGGAAAAAAGGTCCATTGGCCATTATTAGTGTAGCAAAAACAAAGGTGGAAAAGAAAAGACACATGTTAACTGCAAAATAATTAAGAATTAAGGTGAAGAATTAAGTGTGAAACCATCAGGAACCCATTAGTCTCCAGTGCCACCATTTTCCTTAGATTAGGTAAAGAATCCTGGTGGGAGTCATTTTTTAAGATTCTTTACCTAACCTAAGTCTCTGAGATCCTGACACCTTGCACTTTTGGAGACTCCAGGTAGGTTGCAGTTCTGGAAAATGGTGGCGCTGGAGACTAAAGGGTCCCTGATGGTTTCACACTTAATTCTTCACCTTAATTCTTTTGCAGTTAAAATTTTTTTTGTCTTTTCTTCTCCACCTGTTTTTGTCTGACCCTGCTGATCGAATGAGCATTTCGATGTCCAATGGCCATGCTTTAACTTTGCAATTTCTAGTATTGCATCCTTTTCATGGGCATTTGATAATTTTTGACTTTTCAGTCTGAGATAAATCTCTTTTTTGGCTCATTTTATCTGTAAAAGAAAACCTGATAATAATTATGCACACCTGAATATAAGGCGTTTTCACTTCCAGCCTTCATGAACAACTATATATCACTTATGAATGATTAAATACAAAATTAACAGTTGTTATTAAGATTGATGTGGTTTGGAATTGGTAAAGTGTGCTTGGAAAAATCAACTTGCATAATAATTACGCACACTCCGTATGAAGCAATGCTCACACAGAATTCACTTTTAAACCATGCAGCTTTCTGTTGGTCAGCGTGGCAAAATCAAGCTGAACATGATGCAAAATATTTCACCCTCACGCGAAATTCCCATTTGTGTGGATTCCAACTGAACTGACTAGATTTTGCTCGCTAAAATTTGCTGAACAACGGTAGATGTGACCGCAACTTTAATGTCCAATATTATGGAAGAATACTGGTAATAGAATGACCACCATGCTAAACTTACTGCGTGCAGCCAGTATAGCTCCAGTCATGGCTCCACTGGTGATAGAGTTCCAAGGGTCTTCCTTACCCCGTAAACGCACAAGACCACAGTCTATGGTGGAAAAGAGTCCACCCCACACAGCAAAACTACCTGCAACAGAAAAACAGAACCCATGACACAATGTATAGTGAATCACTGATATAAAAAATGCTGAAACTAGTCATACACAATAGTTTTACACCACACAAATCAGATCAAGAAACAATAACACAAAAAAAGATTCTGCAACATCACCTCCAATTTGTGGTGCTCTTACTCTCACAGCATTTGCGCTCCCTCTTAGCCTGTGTCGTACACCCTATAGTCACAGAGGGAGTTTATTAGTAGTAAATGTATTGTGTATTAGTGATTGTGATTGCTGAGCTCAGTTGTTTTGTTGGTGTCAGTAAAGCATACCACAGGTGCGTTCCGAAAGCCTTTAACAGACTGGAACACCCCCCCTCCAATGGCCCCCATGGTAAATGCACCTCCACAGTCATCAACTATCCTCCATGGACTAAAAATAAAACAAAAGCTGAAAAACCTGTTGTAAAGAATCTTCTACATGCCTTCTGCTGTCTAGTTGATAGTCAATACTTTTCTTTTTTTTTTTTTTTTTGCAAGTAAAAGCCCTTTTATATTACTCTAAAAAATGTCCCCCTTCAGGTCTTTTTGCTGTAAAATCGCTACAGATTTTTAGAAGGTAAACATAAGAATAACCTTTATATTGTTATTGATATTTCAAGATCAACATTTGCTGGCCTGAAACAACTTAGGTTTATTTGATTACCCATCCATACAAAAGTCATAATGTGTCTATCAAATATGATACAACAGGCTCTCAAACATCATTGCTTTGAATTGCACTACATGTTTTGCCCACCACAATTAAAAACTAAAAACTAAGCATTTAAATATTATCTTCATAAGACATATTATTGAAAGATATAGAGTGATAAATTATATTTATATGTACTGATAATTTATGTAAGTAGTCTGTTATATTGTTATACAGATCTCATTGATTCACATTACCAAATGTGCATATTTGTGCTCTGTTTGGGCCTCTGAATGTAACTGAGGTGAATATGTCCTCCTTGACTATGAGCTCCATGTTCTCACATATACTATAGAGAGCCATAAAAGCCTGATGTATCAAATATGATACAAAACATAAAAACACACATGCAAGATTTTCTTTTATATTTATCTAAAAGTTCAATAAACTGATGCATTAAAAATATATTTTTCTGACAATCATTTAATTTGTCTTTACATGGATAATTCTTGTATTATGTCGGCTTAATACTAAATCAAGAGTTAATGTCTACTATTATTTCGTATGGCTTTACAAGGACTTTTTTAATACTAAATAAAGAGTTAAAGCTGCCAGTGAAGGAAAACGGCGAGTTTATTGTGCCTCATCAGTGCTGAGATGAGATCCCACATGATAACATGTTTATCAAACACTCGGTGTAATGTGTCAACAGTGTGTGTGTGAACTGTTACAGCAGGCTACTCTACAATGACAGCTGAGAAACAAACCGATATGCACAACACAAAAACAAATGAGAATATAAACTGCTTCAAATAACAGCTATTTCCTGTCATGAACTGAAGTGCGGACTCGTCAGAAGTGAAGTCAGGATGTACTTTACCAGGGTTCACGGGCATATTCCTCCATGATAAACAGCTGACGTCAGAGCGGTTACGCAATTTTTCCGTGACAGAAGGTTCAGAACCAATGAACTAGGGCATGATGTATAAACGTTGCGTAGCCTACGCACAAAAAAAGACATTGAAATGTGCGCACGCAATTTCCACGCACATAGCGGGATTCATAAGAAATAAATTATGTATATATATATATATATATATATATATATATATATATATATATATATATATATATATATATATCATTCATTCATTCATTTATTTATTTTATAAAAAGTAAATATGTGCTGACTGGGTGAGTTTTATAGCCTAAAGCTTCGCGCAGGTTCTCGCGTAGGCTACGCGTGTTTTTATAAATCTGAACACTTTGTGCGTACGCAGACTTTTAGGATAAAATCTACGTAAAGGTTTATACATGAGCCACCTGAAGTTTTGTTTTAGCCTACTTGGCACATTTCCAATAAAAGTTTATATTACAAGGACTTGAGTCTGACACTCCCTGTCAATTGGATAATATGCCTTTGGGGATGTCCGATTTTTATTCGGATCTTTTCAGTGAATTGGCTGAACCAGTTCACAAAACTAATACATCCTATATAATCATAATCTCTCTACTGATGTTTCATCTCAACATATGGAACATATTTTATAATATTTAAAAATAAGCACCACACATGAATGTAAACACCTTAATGTTCCTGGTCAATCAAAATGTAGGCTACATTAAATGATTATTAATAAATTCACCGATTCCTTATAAGTTGTCAAGTCTAAAAGGATTATATATATATATATATATATATATATATATATATATATATATATATATATATATATATATACTTGTATATACTTGTTGAACATTAACAGAAAAGCAGCCATAACTGAAAGAATTACAAAGACTGGGATTACATTCAATTTTCACATCACATTCTACACAACATACCAAACAATAAATTAAAGTAAATGAATAAAAAGAAAACAAAAAGTATGGGAGTAGGAGGTTTTTATATTAGGCTATAAAACCAAAATCCCCCAATAAAGAATACAAATACTTTGCTTTGGGACTTTTAATCCCTCTCAGTGTCTCCAAATATATAAAATATTACTCTTTTTAAAAAAAACAATAATCGCAGGTATTCTTGCAGGAATTCTTTGATGCATCCAGCTGAATGTCTAAAAAGATTTTAGAGCGCATGCATGGACGGTCGCTTAGCGATGACGTTGTGAACGTCCAAATAGGCCGACAGATGGCAATGTTTATTTGTTTTACCCATATATGTCTATGGTTTTAAATAACACCCTACATTTTAACTGATACATAAATAAAGGAATTAGATATGGACGTTATCGTTACAAATACTTTTATATAAATACCGTATAGCTATAATTTATATTTTCTTTATTCGGTTCCTCGCCACATCAGTGCAAGTCATTCAGGGGCAAAATAAACTGGTAGCTGTAGTTGTCAATCTTATCCGAGCGAGGGCGAAGGTGTACGACCCGTGTTGCAACTTGTCAAGAAAGTTTTGGTCGCCCTTGGAGCGCATAATGTCGGGGAGGTCCTGTTCTTTAGCTGTCAGTTGAATTCTCCAAGATCATTTGCGTGACATCATGCTCTGCGTCTTGACCAGAACTGCGGTAAGTGATGGTTAATCATAACCAACAAACGCAATGAATTTAACAGTTAATTGAACGCCTGCCAAAGTTTTATGCACCAATAGTAGCAGTAACGCCCCACAATACTTTTCATGTGGGCTGCGCGTCTGTTTTTATCCATCGCTTATATTTTCTTGATCTGAAACATTGTAGGCTATGCATTTGTTGTGCGTCATTTCGTTGTTACGAGTAGCCTATCTAAAAACATGACAAATGAATTATGACACGCTGAGATGACCCGCATAATTAGAGGACATCAGCAACAAAAATGTCAGTTGTGTTGTCAAGAAACACGGATGCCACTGCATGTACTTCGACAACGAGACACATCGCCGATCAATATTTACCATGTAATAGTCTGTTCAAACAACGTTAGTTAGGCTACAAGTTTGTAAACAGTGTGCTGAAAGGTCGTCGTGAAAGAGCGGTTTTCAATACCACAAGTCTCCCTTCATACCATTGCTAGAATAAAGTGATTTTTATTAAGAGACAGAATTTGCCTTTGAATTTTCAAGGGATTTTATTTAACCTTTTAGAGGGATTTTATATATTTTTTTTTAAAACCCAGTGAATTTATAAGATACTTAAACTGAATTAATTAATTGCACAATAACTCTTTTGAGCACATGACGCCTAAGCTGCAGAATATTAAAATAATAACTAGTTTATTACTATTTTCATGGCCATGCACAGACACTTGGGCAAGCTGCTCAAGGTAAAAATAAAGGGCACCCTCTCATAATTCGCCTTCAATTACACTACATACTGTAGAACTTCTTTAAATTATATTTAAATAAATATGTAATTTGTTGGCGTTATGCTAAATAGTATGAGCAAAATCAACGTGGTGGATTACTGACAGAAAATACTATTTATTATTATACTATTATTATTTATATCTATTTACTCTGCATTTACAGTTGCATGATGTTATGAAATTAGTGTTTAAAATTTAACATTTTGAATATAGGCCTAGAGATATGAAATGAAAAAATGAAAAGAAACTTTTCTATATACGATACTTATATGGAACTGAAACTGCAAGTAAGTG
This sequence comes from Megalobrama amblycephala, assembly GCF_018812025.1. Lineage (NCBI taxonomy): Eukaryota > Metazoa > Chordata > Actinopteri > Cypriniformes > Xenocyprididae > Megalobrama > Megalobrama amblycephala. The sequence continues at coordinate 16,395,462 of NC_063055.1, forward strand.
GCAGCATTTCTTAATAAGTGAGTGAAATCATTAATTCATTGAATCGTTCAAACCAGCTGATTCATTCATGAACAAAACACCATTCTGTATGTTTCAGGGAGATGCAACTGTTCTGTTTTGTTTGGAAGTATTTCCGTTTGTGGAAAAAAAAACTGTCAAAATGCACAATATGTGTCTAGAATTAATTTAAATTAATATGAACTTATTGTTTATTGAACTGTTGTATTAAAATGAATCTGATATTTGCGTTCGTGCTGATATTCAGGAAAACAGCACTTTTGTCTGTTTGATATTGCTTAACTATATCATAATATAAAAACAAAAGAAAAAAAATCAATCTGGAACAAATCATGTCTTGAATTTTGCAGATATATATATATATATATATATATATATATATATATATATATATATATATATATATATATATATGATTATTATATGTGATTTAAATAATATGTTTTGCAAAAACTTATCTTGTCACTTATCTTGTCAGAGACCAAAAGGGCAGGTGCTTGAGCAACACTTGGGGTTGCACATGCCTGACTATTTTTATTAAAAAATATTATTTTATAATGTTAAAACTATAATGTTATTAAACTTTACATTTATTTATTTTTTGTGAAAAAAATAAAAAAGTGTATTAATTTTTTAATCTCACTTCTACAGAGTGGGTTATTATATTGCATGTCCTTTAAAAAAATTCAGTGTTCATAATCATCTGTATTTTTAGACAAGGGCGAGCCTGGTGAAGCCCTGTCGACTACCAACTCCAGTGCCGGTTGTTCAGATTTCTGACCGGACGCTGGTCCATCAGGAGAGTCTGCCAAAGCTGCCTGTTCCGCCGCTGCAGCAGACATGCACGAGGTATCTGGGATCGCTCGAGCCGCTGATCTGCGAAGAGGAGATGGCGCACACACGCGAGCTCATGAAGGAGTTCCTCCGGCCTGGTGGTGTGGGAGAGAGACTGCAGAAGAGCCTCGAGCGCCGGGCACGCAAAACCGAAAACTGGGTGCGCTGGTGTGCCATAAATCATTATAACTGTATAATCACATACTTTTAAAACAATTTACTAGTTATGATTATTTACTTTTAGCATTTTACAAAATACTTTATTTTAATACCACGCATAAAATATCCTTACTTCCTGATAGATATTATTGAAACAAGTGTGGTGAGAAATCACACACTAATAAAAATCTGTAAACAGCAAAAGAAAAAATGACTGTGCCTGCATGTTAGCCATTCAGAAAATGTGAAGGCAGATCTCTGTTTGTTGGCATGTCTGTGGAGGCAGGGTTTTGGAATGACAACTTGGTAAAAACAGGATACTATTCTAAAAAAAGTATAATAACCACTGACAAAGTTTACTTTTTAGTACACAGTACTTTTATTTTGCATGTGTAGTAAACTTTTAAATACTCCAAATTTTCATATTATTCCTCCTGTTATTGTATGATCCAGCTCTCTGACTGGTGGATGCAGTCAGCCTACCTGGACTCTCGAATGCCTGTTGCGATGTACACAAGCCCAGGGGTCGTTTTACCCAAAATGCACTTCCAAGACCGCCAGGGACAAATGAGGTTGGTGACGACGGTTACATTTACGTGCCCAATGAGAAACAATTGAGCAAATATAAGTGTTGAAAACTAAAGTGTGTTTGAAATATATATAACATTTTAAATACACTACTATTCAAAAGTTTGGGGTTAGTAAGATTTTTAAAAAATAAGTTAATACTTTTATTCAGCAAGGACGAATTAAACTGATAAAAGTATAAAAAATGATAGTAAAGAATTTTACATCGACATTTCCACATAAATATTAAGCAACACAACAGTTTTCAACATTAATAATAATAAAAAAACATTTTCTTGAGCAACAAATCAGCATACAGTTGTGGCCAGAATTATTAGCCCCCTTCATAAATATGATCAAAGATGACTCTAAAAATAAATCTGCATTGTTTATCCTTTTGATCTTTAATTCATAAAATTAGCAAAAATCTAACCTTTCATTGAAGGAAAAGAATTGAAAGTGGGGGGAAAATCACATTATGAATAAATGTTTTTCTCCAAAACACGTTGCCCACAATTATTAGCACCCCTAGAATTTTTTATGAGTAAAATATCTCTGAAGTATATTCCCATTCATATTTAAAAAATTTTAGCTCACTGGGGTGATCATGAACATGAAATTGTCCAGCCATGACTTCCTGTTCCACAGGAGTATAAACATGAGGAAACACAAAGGCCAAATTCCCTTAATCATTCATCACAATGAGAAAAAACAAAGAATATAGTTCTGATGTGCAGCAAATGATTGTCGAGCTTCACAAAATAGAAAGTGGCTGTAAGAAAATAGCTGAAGCATTGAAAATCCCCATTTCCACTGTCAGGGCAATAATTAAGAAGTTCCAATCAACTAAAGATGTTACAAATCTGTCTGGAAGAGGACATGTGTCTAAATCGTCCTAATGTGCGGTGAGGAAGAGAGTTTGAGTGGCCAAAGACACTCCAAGGATCACAGCTGGAGAATTGCAGAGATTTATAGAGTCTTGAGTCTCAGAAAGCCTAAAAAAATGATCAAACAGCACCTACATCCCCACAAGTTGTTTCAGAGGGTTTCAAGAAAAATCCTCTGCTCTCATCCAGAAACAATCTTCAGCATATTCAGTTGTCAGACAAGACTGGAACTTCAAACGGGATGAGCTTCTATGGTCAGATGAGACTAAAACAAGAGCTTCTTTGCAGCAAACCCACCAGATGGGTTTGGTGCACACATGGATAAAAAGTGCCCCATGCCCATGGTTAAATATACTGCTGGATCTTTAATGTTGTGGGCCTATTTTTGTGCTGGAGGTCCTGGACATCTTGTTCAGATATATCGTATCATGGATTCTATCAAATACCAACAGATAAAAAATCAAAACCTGACCGCTTCTGCTAGAAATCTTATAATGGGCTGTGGTTGGATCATCCGTCGGGACAATGATCCAAAACAAACATCAAAACCAGCACAAAAATGTGTCACTGAGCACAAAATGAAGCTTCTGACATGGCCATCCCAGTCCCCTGACCTGAACCCTAAAGAGAATGAGTGGAGTGAACTGAAGAGAAGAAGCACCAACATGGAGCTGGGAATCTGAAGGATCTGGAGAGATTCTGTATGGAGGAATTGTTTCTGATCTCTTCTCGGGTGTTCTCCAAACTCATCAGGCGTTCTCCAAACTCATCAGGTGTTATAGAAGAAGACTCAGAGCTGTTCTCTTGGCAAAAGGAGGTTGCAAAAAGTATTGAATAAAAGGGTGCTAATAATTGTGGGTAACGTGTTTTGGAGAAAAACATGTGATTTCCCCCCCACTTTCAATTCTTTTCCTTCAATGAAAGGTTAGATTTTTGCTAATTTTATAAATTAAAGATCAAAAGGATAAACAATGCAGATTTATTTTTAGAGTCATCTTTGATCATATTTATGAAGGGGGCTAATAATTCTGGCCACAACTGTATTAGAATGATTTCTGAATGATCATGGGTCTCTGACTGGAGTAATGGCTGCTGAAAATTCAGCTGTGCCATCACAGGAATAAATTACATTTTAAAATATATTAAAATAGAAAACAGTTATTTTAAATTTTAATAACAATTCACAACATTACTGTTTTTTACTGTATTTTGTCATTTAGCCTTGGTGAGCGTGAGAGACTTTGTCTTTGTCTTCAGAGTCATTCAAAATTGTACCGACCCCAAATTTTTGAACTGTAGCGTAGCCTATATTTATTATTAATTAGCTGATATTTAAATCTAAAGTGACTAATACAGTAGTAACCTTCACAAGGACATTCTGACGACTTCTTCAACATGGGATTAAGTGTCATTGCTCAAGAGTACAATGGTGAGAGTTCATGATACTTCCAGGTTCAAACCCCTTGATAGTCATTAGCCCAGAGCATGCCTACACATATTTGGATATATTCTTGAAAAGCAGAGAGCATTGAATTGATTTTGGAGAGGTCTTCAGATTTGGGGTTTTAAGTTTCACATCGACCTTTACACAGCGTTCTAGCTTTGCTTGGCTATTTTTGGCATATGTGCTACTCATGGCACTGCCTGGACTGTTTTTTCAAAGGGATGTGCACTTCAGATTCGCCCGTGTTTCATTTTTAGATTTGCCCTTATATCTGTGCAATCAACACCAATAGTGACATTTTCAAATAAAGGCAGATACTTGTTTACTACATAGGATAGTATCAGGTTATATAAAACCACCATGAGAAATATAAACATTACATGTGTTGTACAGTGGTGTTTGTATGTTTACATAACTGTGTTGTCCTCTGTTACATGATATCTATAGTCTGCTCTTTTTTTTTTTGGCACAGCTTAATAATGTTTTTAAAGCTGACTGTCTTTAGTGTGAATGACAACAATTATTATATAAAATCAATCTTTTTGATCTGTGTGCTTGTTTCCCAAAAAGCGTCATAATATGTTTTCTGTTCAGATTTAGCAGTTCAAGCATTCTCTTTTATAGATTTGCTGCTAAACTCATTGCTGGTGTTTTGGATTTCAAAAGTATGATTGATAGGTGAGTTATTTTCTTATTTTCTTAAGCAATTGGAAAATGTCCAAATTTATCAGTTTGTTTTAATCAACATTATTTACTGTGGCATAGTGAAACATTGCCCGTGGAATATCTGGGGGGCAAGCCTTTGTGCATGGACCAGTATTACCAGGTGCTGTCTTCATGTCGGATCCCTGGACCCAAGAGGGACACTGTGGTGAACCACGCAAATGGAAAGAACCCTCCTACGCACATCACAGTGGTCCACAACTTTCAGGTGCTTTGCTACACTTTCAGGCTTCTTTCAAAAAAAAAAAAACTTTGGACCTATGCAAAGTAAAGGGGGCGAGGCCTGGTTGAGTTGCGTTAGTAGTGTGTTGTTGCCATGTTTTTTCCACCCTGGATCTAACACAATTAAAGGATTAGTCCACTTTCAAATAAAATTTTCCTGATAATTTACTCACCCCCATGTCATCCAAAATGTTCATGTCTTTCTATATTCAGTCGAAAAGAAATGAAGGTTTTTGATGAAAACATTCCAGGATTATTCTCCATATACACTGCGTTCCAAATTATTATGCAAGAGACAAATCAGTAAGATTTCTGTACAATAAACATTCAGATTTTAGTTTTTCTAAGAAAATGTTTGTTTGTTTATTTATCCATGTCTTTTTAGATAACTGGTATCAATCTCAGACAAAATAATTTGCCAGGTCTATGGAAAAAACGCGTCATCCCTGGGGCACTCTATTGGTATCAATGTTGGTATCATTATAATTGTAACAAAAAGTATCCGTATCATAAAGAATTAAAAAAAAGTTTGGTATCGCCCATCCCTACTATGAAGCTCCTCCTTCCAAAAAGTTCAATGTGCTCTGAGTAGTCAGTGTGTTTTGATTGGTCAACCACTTTGAGCTTATAAGCTTTTTGAAGAATACGGAAAGCGGAAACACTTAGAAGGCGATCATTTGTTTATATAAATCATATACATTTACAATGACCAATCGTTTTGCTAGATAAGACCCTTATTCCTCGTCTGGTATCGTTTAAAGCCCTTTGAAGCTGCACTGAAACTGTAATTTTGACCTTCAACCGTCTGGAGGCCATTGAAGTCCACTATAAGGAGAAAAATCCTGGAATGTTTTCATCAAAAACCTTCATTTCTTTTCGACTGAATATAGAAAGACATGAACATTTTGGATGACATGGGGGTGAGTAAATTATCAGGAAAATTTTATTTGAAAGTGGACTAATCCTTTAAAGTCAATTTTGTTTGTAAATGAATAAAGATAAATATTTAAATATAAAATAAATATAAATATTTCCTTTTTTCTCTTTATCTCACATACTGTCCTTCTTTCTGTGTTCCTCAGTTCTTTGTTCTGGATGTGTACAACAGTGATGGTTCACCACTGACTGTAGATCAGATCTATGTTCAGCTGGAAAAGATCTGGAATACTTCCCTTCAGACCAATAAAGAGCCGGTTGGCATCCTGACGTCCAACCACCGTAACACCTGGGGCAAGGCCTACAACAACCTTATCAAGGGTGAGTTGAGTGGAAAGTTCCATGCTGTGGATTTGATGGAGCCTTTGTATGTTAACAGGAACAGGCTAGGTCTTTTTCTACAAAGACTTATTTAGTAATCAAAAATGTATTTAATTTTTATTTTAATTATTTAAAATACCAAATAATCTTATTTATTAATATGTCTATAAGTAATCTTAATTCGCTAATTATTCAAATTAAATTTAAAGTAATTTTTTTCTCAGATTTGCATAATTTACATAAATTCCAAATAGGACTGTGCCATTCTAAATAGCCTGTGAACCCTGCTTCATTTTTCCACTCTGGAGCTCACATGAATTATTCAGTACGGGTCATTGTGTTGGTTAGTGGACATGGTGTTTATTTTTCCTGTTTATGCCTGTGCCACTCATCTTTACACTCTTCCAGACAAGACAAATAAGGAGTCAGTGCGGGCAATCCAGAAGAGCATCTTCACAGTGTGTCTTGATGCTCCAAAGCCAAGCGTGTCAGATGAGATGTACCATAACAAGGTGGCTGCTCAAATGCTCCATGGCGGAGGCAGTCGCTGGAACAGTGGAAACCGCTGGTTTGACAAAACGCTGCAGGTTACTATCATGCTTTTATATCTGTGCATACATGATCATTGAATCCAGTCTATGCTCACAGAGTAGATATGAATCCAGATATATAGAGATCATTATTCTTTACCTGCACTCTTTTCTGTTTCCCACAGTTCATAATTGGCGAGGACGGATCGTGTGGACTCACCTATGAACATGCTGCAGCTGAGGGACCTCCCATTGTTTTCCTGGTTGACCATGTTGTTGACTATATGTAAGGATATGACATCATATAATTCTCCATTAGATTTTTAAAAGGAATTTTCAGCAAGAAATATATACTACCGTTCAAAAGTTTGGGGTCGGTACGATTTTTTAAATGAAATAGGTCTCACTAAGGCCCAATTTATTTGATAAAAAATGTTAAAACTGTAATATTGTGAAATATTATTACAATTTAAAATAACTGTTTTATATATTATAACATGTAATTTATTCATGTGATGGCAAATCTGAATTTTCAGCATCATTGCTCCAGTCTACATTGTCACATGATCCTGCAGAAATCATTCTAATCTGATGATTTGATGCTCAAGAAACATTTCTTATTATTATCAGTGTTGAAAACAGTTTTGATCAATTTAGTGCATCCATGCTAAATAAAAGTATTAAACAGTTCACCCAAAAATGAAAATTCTGTCATTAATTACTCACCCTCATGTTGTTCCACACCCATAAGACCTTCGTTCATCTTCGGAACACAAATTAAGATATTTTTGATAAAATCTGATGGCTCAATGAGGCCTCCATTGACAGCAAGATAATTAACACTTGCAAATGCCCAGAAAGGTACTAAAGTCGTATTTAAAACAGTTCATGTGACTACAGTGGTTTAACCTTAATGTTATGAAACAACAACAAATCTTTATGAACCACTGATTTGAAGACAAAAAGTATTCTCGTTGTTTCATAACATTAAGCTTGAACAACTGTAGTCACATGAACTGTTTTAAATATATCTTTAGTACCTTTCTGGGCATTTGAAGGTGTTAATTATCTTGCTGTCAATGGAGGCCTCACTGAGTCATCTGATTTCATCAAAAATATCTTAATTTGTGTTCCGAAGATGAACGAAGGTCTTACGGGTGTGGAACGACATGAGGGTGAGTAATTAATGACAGAATTTTCATTTTGGGGTGAACTAACCCATAATTTATTTTACAATTTCTCAATAACCCCAAACATTTGAATGTAAATTGTATAACCAGCAGATACACACTGATCAGCCAATAATTATTTTCATAGATAACAGATAAATGACTAATATTAAAATTTTACTCTGTTCTGCATCACACATTATAACAGTATTAAAATTGATGTTCCTTTTGAGATTTGCTGAAGATTACATTTAACAGTATTATGAAATTATTATTGTTATTTAAGATTAATTTTAAGTGAGCATTATATGATGGCAATGGTAATCTAAAAACAAGGAAATGAGCATCAAATATCAGCCAGTACCAATAAATCAAAAAATCTCTAATATTGGCCTCTAACAAATATAGTATTGTGGCACCGAATAGGTTTGATCAGATTGTGTTGTTGCTTTTTTGTGAAACTTTATTGTTGTTCAGAAAGTTTTTAGATATGTTTTGCAACATGTATATTAACAGGAGGAGAAATGAGACGGTACGAACTCCCATGATTCCACTACCTATGCCACTAAAGCTTCGATTTAACATCACGCCAGAAATCAAGAAGGACATTGAGAAAGCCAAACAGAACATGAACATGTGAGAACATTTCAAACTGTTATAGTGGGGTTTGAATCAATATTCACATGTAATAAATGAATATTAAATTTTGTACTTCCTTGATCCTCTTATGTATAGAATGGTGCATGAACTGGATGTTCGAGTGCTCAACTTCTCACACTATGGAAGAAAATTCCCGAGGTCTCATAAATTGAGTCCAGACGCATTCATCCAAATGGCTCTGCAGTTGGCATACTACAGGTAAGTTTGACACCCTAGTGCTGAAAAATGCACTAGAAGCTCATCTCTGAACAAATCGTCTTTAAAATTCCCTAAAAATGTATAGTCCTTCAGATAGTATTTTGTTTTTACATCCAAATGGCTTCTCTCACTTCATTTCCTAGGTTGCATGCATGCAATTTATGCTACATTTCTTCTTGTCAGCGTCTTTAAAGGTCAAGTATGTAATTTTTTTATGTTAAAATACTTTCTTCTGACTTGCAGAAGACTTGTGCAGAGCGATATAAGTCAGTCATTTGTAGGGCTGCATTTAAGTCCACTTTTTTATGCCCTTTCCTCGCTAACTTCCATCCGTCTTCTTCACTCAGATGTACAGTACAGTCCAAAAGTTTGGAACCACTAAGATTTTTAATGTTTTTAAAAGAAGTTTCGTCTGCTCACCAAGGCTACATTTATTTAATTAAAAATACAGTAAAAACAGTAATATTGTGAAATATTATTACAATTTAAAATAACTGTTTTCTATTTGAATATATTTCACAAAGTAATTTATTCCTGTGATGCAAAGCTGAATTTTCAGCATCATTACTCCAGTCTTCAGTGTCACATGATCCTTCAGAAATCATTCTAATATGCTGATCTGCTGCTCAAGAAACATTTAATGTGTACAATTGTACAAAATATTTGTGTACAATATTTTTTTTCAGGATTATTTGATGAATAGAAAGTTCAAAAGAACAGTGTTTATCTGAAATCTAATCTTTTGTAACATTATAAATGTCTTTACTGCCACTTTTGATTGATTTAATGCATCCTTGCTGAATAAAAGTATTCATTTCTTTAATTTCTTTTCAAAAAAATAAAAATAAAAATTCTTACTGACCCCAAACTTTTGAACGGTAGTGTATAATGCTACAGAAGCTTTGTATTTCAGATAAATGCTGTTCTTTTGAACTTTCTATTCATCAAGGAATCCTGAAGAAAAAAGTACACAACTGTTTTCAACATTGAAAATAATCATAAATGTTTATTGAGCAGCAAATCAGCATATTAGAATGATTTCTGAAGGATCATGTGACACTGAAGACTGGAGTAACGATGCTGAAAATTCAGCTTTGCATCACAGGAATAACTTACTTTTAAAAATAGATTAAAATAGAAAACAGTTATTTTAAATTGTAATAATATTTCACAATATTACTGTTTTTTACTGTATTTTTAATTAAATAAATGTAGCCTTGGTGAGCAGACGAAACTTCTTTTAAAAACATTAAAAATCTTAGTGGTTCCAAACTTTTGGACTGTACTGTACGTCATTGCTTACATTGCACAAATGCCCACTACTGGCAGAACCCTTGCAATGGGTTTAAATGGAAAGCCCTAATCCCTTGATCACTTGTGGATAAATTAAGTGCAAGTTAGGGCTGTGTGATTAAATGATTAGTTCACTTTAAAATGAAAATTACCACAAGCTTTACTTACCCTCAAGCCATGCTAGGTGTATATGACTTTCTTCTTTCTGATGAACACAATCGGAGTTATATTAATAAATATCCAAAGCATCTAAGCTTTACAATGGCATTGAACAGGACCAACAAGTATGAGCTGAAGAAAGTGCATCCATCCAAAGCAAAAGGTGTGTGGAGTGTGGAGTAGTTTTGCTTTGGATGGATGCACTTTCTTCAGGTTCATACTCGTTGGTCCTTGTTAGTACCCCAAGCTTTACTTAGTTCAGTGCCACTAGTGGCATATAAATGACATACTTTGCCTTTAAAACATGCAATGCATTCTGGAAGTGGAGAATTGCATTAAAACATGCAATGAATTCTAGAAGTGGAGAAACGTCATTGGAAACTGGTTTCCTCCCAGCATTTGCTTACTTTTACATAATATTTAATTGCATGTGGATAAAAAAGTATATGTTATTAGCAAACTTGTGTATGTATTAAATTAAAGTGTGGGGTCTTTTTGTGTGTTTGTGCTCTTCAAAATAATTTTTTATGAACCCATAACCACGCCAATCCACTGATGATAGATCTTGTTCCTGTGTTAGGATGTATCAGATGTGCTGTCCGACCTACGAGAGCGCCTCCTTACGCATGTTTAAACTGGGCAGAACGGAAGCCATTCGATCCACCACCACAGAATCGCTCCAGTTCACACAAGCCATGGATGATCCATCAAAAAATGTACAAGTTTACATTTTAGTATCATTCCCATTTGTCACTCTTGATTAAAGGGTTAGTTCACCCAAAAATGAAAATTCTGTCATTTATTACTTACCCTCATGCCGTTCCAAACCCGTAAGACCTTTGTTAATCTTCAGAACACAAATTAAGATATTTTAGTTGAAATCCGATGACTCAGTGAGGCCTCCATAGGGAGCAATGGACACTTCCTCTCTCAAGATCCATAAAGGTACTAAAAACATATTTAAATCGGTTCATGTGAGTACAGTGGTTGAATATTAATATTATAAAGCGACAAGAATATTTTTGGAGCGGCAAAAAAACTAAATAACGACTTATTTAGTGATGGCCGATTTCAAAACACTGCTTCAGGAAGCATCAGAGCACAGATGAATCAGTGTGTCGAATCTGCTGTCGGAGCACCAAAGTCACGTGATTTCGGCTGTTGGCAGTTTGACACGCGATTTTCAACTGAAAACGGATTTCAACTAAAATATCTTAATTTGTGTTCTGAAGATTAACGAAGGTCTTACGGGTGTGGAACGGCATGAGGGTGAGTAATAAATGACAGAATTTTCATTTTTGGGTGAACTAACCCTTTAAGTTCAGTTTCCATGTTATTATTTATGTCCATATTGTTTCATTTTCACATTTGCAGAATGGTGAGAAAGCAGCGCTGCTCGAAAAGGCGATCAAAGTCCACAGAGAGCACACACACATGGTGAGTGTCATATAATGTTTAAACATTTGTTTGTCATGTTATCATAAATTCTCAATAAATATGATCTAAAATTTTATTTATTTTTTTTATTGATGTTGTGTTACAATTTTGCCTCTCTTTTTGCCTCCTCCTGATCTCAGTTTTTGTTTCCTCTGTAATCAGGCCATCCATGGGCAGGGTGTAGAGAGGCACATGCTGGGTCTAAAGATGGTGGCCATTGAGGATCTGACATCTTTACCTGAGATCTTCATGGACACATCATATGCTGTGTCTTCACATTTTAATCTCTACACAAGTCAGGTTTGTGGCTGTTCCAGGCCATTTACACACTGCAGCTAAATATGATTGTCACTTCTCTTCTGGGTGCTTAATAACAATCTGTGCACACAGAGATTTGCTATTTATGGGAATTAGACTGGAATTTATTCACTCTTATGCCATCTCATATTAGACTTTCTTCTGTTTTTTAAATAATATATTGTCCACCTTTTTAAGTAAAATAAAAATGAGGTGTCAAGTTCAAAAATTACAAACTCATAAATGAACCATAAATCCACAAAGTCCACTTACAATGATGGTCATTGTAAGTGGTCATTTTGACCATTGACCAATTCCATCCTCTCACCTTATATTTTACCAGGCTTGTTTTTTGTTTATTCTTTCTACTGCACCTTTAAGACTTCTATATGTAAATGACCTCTGTTATTATTAGTTAACCTCTTTGCATGTGAATTGAGTAGCAATGCTTTCTTATGTTTTGTGTGAGTTTGCATAGCTGGGCTGCTTTACATTGTGTCTGGTTCACAAAACAATCCTAAATGTGCCTCACAATCAGTTAACACCATGTCTTACACTGTAAAACCCAATAAGTTCAGAGTACTCAAAAATATTTCAAAAAAATTATCGATTACCTCAAACAATTTAAGTAAAGCAACTCAAATCTTTTAAGTAAAGAATAATTAAAAATAACAATTAAGTCAAACTGAAATTGTTTAATTTTTGTTTTATTTAAAGGTGCCCTAGATTATGTTTTTAAAAGATGTAATATAAGTCTAAGGTGTCCCCTGAATGTGTCTGTGAAGTTTCAGATCAAAATACCCCATAGATTTTTTTTTATTAATTTTTTTTAACTGCCTATTTTGGGGCATCATTATAAACGTGCCGATTTTATGCTGCGGCCCCTTTAAATCCCGTGGTCCACGCCCACAGAGCTCGCGCTTGCCTTGAACAGTGCCTTAACAAAGTTTACACAGCTAATATAACCCTCAAAATGGATCTTTACAAAGTGTTCGTCATGCATGCGGCATGCATGCAGCGGATTATGTGAGTATTGTATACTGTTATATTGTTTACTTCTGATTTTGAATGAGTTTGATAGTGCTCCGTGGCTTACGGCTAATGCTACTCTGTTGGAGAGATTTATAAAGAATGAAGTTGTGTTTATGCATTATACAGACTGCAAGTGTTTAAAAATGAAAATAGCGACGGCTCTCTTGTCTCCGTGAATACAGTAATAACCAATAGTAACTTTAACCACATTTAACAGTACATTAGCAACATGCTAACGAAACATTTAGAAAGACAATTTACAAATATCATTAAAAATATCATGTTATCATGGATCATGTCAGTTATTATTGCTCCATCTGTCATTTTTCGCTATCGCTTACCTAGTCTGATGATTTGGTTGTGCACATCCAGATGTTAATACTGGCTGCCCTTGTCTAATGCCTTTTATAATGTTGGAAACGTGGGCTGGCATATGCAAATATTGGGGGCGTACACCCCGACTGTTACGTAACAGTCGGTGTTATGTTGAGATTCGCCTGTTCTTCGGAGGTCTTTTAAACAAATGAAATTTATATAAAAAGGAGGAAACAATGGAGTTTGAGACTCACTGTATGTCATTTCCATGTACTGAACTCTTGTTATTTAACAATGCCAAGATAAATTCAATTTTTCATTCGAGGGCACCTTTATTGTTTAAGTCCACTGTACTTAAAACTATTGTTTACCATACGTAATGTTTATTATTTTTCAATTATTTTGATGCAGTGGTTGTAAAACCCAATAAGTTCAGAATACTCAAAACATTTAAGTAAACAACTCAAAGATTATTTTAGTAGAACCTAAAAAATATTATTTTATACTACACAAATTCAGTAATTACAATTTAATTGAAATATTTAATAAACTAACACCTAATCTTTACAGTTAAGTGTTAGTTAGCACCAGCATGCGCTAATGTAACTATCAAAGAGACTATCACTATTTACTTGCATAAACTGTTAATCAACATGCAGTATTTATAGCCTTGAAGTTTGGCAGCCCATTCTCGACCTAATCACAGACACTACTCTTCACAGAAACACATTTACCCCCGGCTTCACAGACAAGGCTTAAGCTAGTCCTAGACTAAAATGCATGTTTGAGCTGTTTTAACTGAAAGCAGCTCCCACTGACATGTTTTAAAATAAGTCAGTGCCATTGTTTTGTCTCAAGATGGACACCAGTAATGTTTTTTTTTTTCTGCTGTACATTTATAAAAGTTACTTAAATATTCTAATTGAACTAAGGTTTAATCCTGGTTTAGGCTAAGCCCTGTCTGTGAAACCGGGCCATAAATACCAAAATAACAGAACATTACACAATAGCACAGCTTCCCATGTATTAATCTTGTGAAAAACACACAAAATAACACTCAATTTCAATATTTATTCTCCCTTACAGATTGTGACACAAAGCATGCTGTGAACTTGAAATCTGTGAACTTGAAATCTTTATATCGCTCAGTAAACTTAAAAATAATAATACAAGTATAAGGGTTTACTCAAAAATGTTGAGCTACACAAAAATAAAAATGTAATTTCTTAAGTTGCATCAATGATTTAACAGACTTTACTTGCAGCAAACTCAATCTTTATAAGTTAGTAGTACTGTACTGTACTGCAGTACAGGGCGAAAGGTAGGCCAAAGGTAGGATTCTAGGGCGGCCAAGTGATTTCATCCGAGGAGGACCCCTACCCCCATCAACATGGGATTAACATGGAAAAGATAAGACTGAAGTGAGATAAGGGACCTTGCTACAAATATTCTTTAGCTGCCTGTAACATTGGGATCCTTTAGAAAGGTCATAATGCACTAGCATAAATGCTAACCCTCAGCCAGGACTTGCACAATGTTTGGTAGACTTCCCAAATCTAGATAAAAAGAAATTATAGTATCTTCTTCTGGTGTATCTATACTATTTTCTTGCTAAATACTGAATAAGCATTGATAATATGGGTGGTCATGGTGGTTATGGTGTTGTTAGAATCTACATGGAGAAACTTTTTTTGTTTCAAAGAGCTGGAAGATCTTGTGTCCTATTTAAAAACCCTCTGGATACTCTAAGTAACAGTGTCTCACTGTCATGTAATACCTCGCAAATCATTCTGTCTTGTTGGTGCCCTTTGATATAGTTTACATTTAACAGATACATAAATCTGATAGGGTTGCAGTAATGCTTCCCCGAGGACACTTATGTGCTATTCAGCAATATCTTTTATCTCCAGTCAAAGAAAGGATTGTTTTGGAACTGTGTTTACAACTGTATTGGCACTAAGGGTGTCGCAATATACTGGTAATGATGATAACTTTAATATTTAAAAAATGAAATACTGATATAATGTAATACTACACAAATTATATTACCATAAATAATCAGGCAGCAGTAGCTGGTTGGCACTCCAACATAGTAGGTGGCGGTATTGCACCTTGAGGCTAGTTGGCACCCGTCATAAAATGGAAAAGTGAAAACAACAATGAAGTGGCTGAATCTGAATATTCTTACTTCCCTACTATGTAGTAGGCAAATAACAAGATGTTAAATGAGTAGTATGTCTGAATGCATAGTATTTATAAAAATGTAGGCAAAAATACCTGGATGACTTACTACTTCTGGTGAGATTCTTAAAGGATTAGTTCACTTTCAAATAAAATTTTCCTGATAATTTACTCTTTCTTTCTTCAGTCAAAAAGAAATGAAGGTTTTTGATTCCAGGATTATTCTCCTTATAGTGAACTTCAATGGACTCCAAATGGTTGAAGGTCAAAATTACAGTTTCAGTGCAGCTTCACAGGGCTTTAAACGATACCAGATGAGGAATGAGGGTCTTATCTAGCGAAACGATCGGTCATTTAAAAAAAAAAATACAACAGTATATGCTTTATAAACACAAATGATCGCCTTGCACGTGCTTCCGCTTTCCGTATTCTTCAAAAAGCTTACACTGTATGTCCTACGCCTTCCCTATTCAACTTACGGAACGAACGCGCCGCCAGTTCCGTTTTTTCCCTAAGTAAAATAGGGAAGGCGTAGGACGAAAAGGTGATCATTTGCATTTATAAAGCATATACTGTTGTATTTTTTTCGAAAATGACTGATCGTTTCGCTAGATAAGTCCCTTATTCCTCGTCTGGTATCGTTTAAAGCCCTTTGAAGCTGCACTGAAACTGTAATTTTGACCTTCAACCGTCTGAAGGCCATTGAAGTCCACTATAAGAATAATAATCCTGGAATGTTTTCATCAAAAACCTTAATTCACCCAAAAATGAAAATTTGGTGATTATCTGCTTACCCCCAGCGCATCCAAGATGTAGGTGACTTTGTTTCTTCAGTAGAACACAAATGATGATTTTTAACTCCAACTGTTGAGGTCTGTCAGTCATGTAATGCATGTCGATGGGAACTTTGTCTATAAGAGTAAAAAAAAACATGCACAGACAAATCCAAATAAAACCCTGCAGCTCGTGACGACACATTGATGTCCTAAGACACAAAACGATCTGTTTGTGCGAGAAACCAAACAGTATTTATATCATTTTTTACCTCTAAAACACCACTATGTCCAACTGCCCTGCACATCTGGTTGGTGAGGTCTGAACGCGCTCTGACAACGGAAGTAATGTCTCGCACTCATTGAAGCAAAGCGCGAGAGATCATTTCCGTCATCAGAACGCGTTTTCAGACCTCACCAACCGGATGTGCAGGGCAGTTGGACATAGTGGTGTTTTAGAGGTAAAAAATGATATAAATACACAAATCGGCACAAACCGATCGTTTCGTGTCTTAGGACATCAATGTGTCGTCACGAGCCACAGGGTTTAATTTAGATTTGCCTGTGCATGTTTTTTTTACTCTTATAGGAATTCCCATTGACATTCATTATACGACTGACAGACCGCAACAGTTGGAGTTAAAAATCATCATTTGTGCTCTACTGAAGAAACAAAGTCACCTACATCTTGGATGCTCTGGGAGTAAGCAGATAAACATCAAATTTTAATTTTTGGGTGAACTATCCCTTTAATTGTTCTCATCTCTTAAAGGGACAGTTCACCTAAAATAAAAATTCTGTCATTTACTCACCTGTATGACTTTCTTTCATCTGCGGAACTTTCATTTGGAAAATTGTTTCTGTGTTTTTATTTGTCAGTGTAATTAAAATGGGAACCAATGCTGTTTCAAAACAAAATTCAAAATATCTTATGCTGTTTGGGTGTACTGTCCTTTTAAGAGCTTGATTGTTTTGTAAATCTATCTTATTGTGAAATATAGCATTTTCACGTAAGCTGTGGTTGTTTTATTTTCAGGTTGGATCAAAGACAGACTGCCATATGTGTTTTGGACCCATGGTCCCTGATGGTTACGGTGTCTGCTACAACCCCATGGATGACCATATCAACTTTGCGGTGACGGCCTTCAATAGTTGTGAAGAAACCAACGCCACTAAACTGTCCATGTTTCTCGAGGAAGCACTTCTGGACATGAAGACCCTTCTGGAGCAGGTGTCTAAGGCCCAGTGAGTGACGACACTTCTTTAATGGCAAAAGAAACTCTCACGGAAGCCCTGAAACCTTTTCAGACTGGAGGCTTTTCTCACTTTCGGTGTCATTAAACTGACATGTATTATTGGCTCATATAGGTATTCCATATCTTTAATGGTTATGTGTGAGATTTTTTTTTCATTTCAAAGACTTAAGTTAACTAAGAAAACCATTCTTAGGTTAATTCCATCGAAAAAGTATAAACAATGTGACTATGTGGTGCTCTTAAATCTTTGAGCAACATTGACTGCTGGAAGTCAGGAAACCTGTTTCAAAACAGTCATTGTTTCGCAGTGTATTTTAATAATGCTATTGGCACAGAAATTATAAACTTTTACTATTCAGGGAAGTGACTATGGACGAAGAGGCTGCTTCAAACACAAACTGGGACAAAAACACGTTCATTATGGTTTCAGTTTGTAAAAGTTGAATGAGAATGCTGTTGATGTCCAGTCCATATCATGTTAAGCCCAAAGTATACTCAAGTTTTTATTTTTATTATTATTATTTTATATTTTTTTTGCGTACTCTAGTATATGTGGACAGTGCGCATTAAGTTTCATCATCATCATCATCACATTACAATCAAAACAATTACTAAAAAAAGGTTATATAGAGATTATATACAAATATTTTATGTTTACTTGGATGCCATGTGACCATTAATCAATATCAGAGAACCGTGAACATGCAAAGGTTTTGTTAAATTACTGAGATGTTGTACTTCAAATCTCAGGGGGGTATTTCAAGTAAATATTTTCGGTCCAAGGGGTTCGGCTATCAAAAAAGTTTAGGAACCCCTGAAATGGACTATACTTTGAATGACTATGTGTTTGCCTCTATACATACACTAAGTGTATGTGTAAAAAGTGTACTTTGGGCTTTAAGGAGGTTCACGATAGTTTTATAAACGGTAAGTAGGACTGTTATTCTAAACCAAAACTCTCAAAGCCACATTGACCTATTCTAAATCACTCACTAAAATATCATAAAATAAACTTTATGATTGTTATTTATTTCTTTGTGCGGTTAGATTAGACTTGGCACACATTATTGTCAGCAGATTAACTCATGTTCATTACAATAAATATACAGAAGCACTCATATATAAACAGTAAATTGTATTATGTTTGTTTGTAAATGATATGACAAAACAAGACAATACTTCAGATTATATATCTTTGATATAAAGTTAATAAATCCTCCTGTTCTGATTCTGGTGTGCTAAACTGGCTAAATTAAGATTTTTAAATGCTCCAAGGCTCTATATGGACTAGAAACACTCTTACAAACTACACTGGTTCTTCTTCAGAAGGGTTAATATACGAATACTCTGCCCTGAACATTCCCTTGATTTGCTGATACTCTCCGTGGAATTCCACTTCAGCCCTACTTCCTGAGGAGCTCCACAGGAAGAGCTGTGTCCCTCGGAATATGGTCGTCTTTAAGGCATCCACATCACGAATCTGGATAAGCAAAAGAAAACAGTAACATAAAACACACAAATTTCCACGGGACATCACATCCACAATGTCTAACAATCTTAGTGCTTGCATGACTACTTATTTTTTACTAAATGCCAGTTCAGTATCTATCTTGGTGGTAAATGACCCACAAAACACAGTGCACTATTAGCTGTATTTACTGTTTCATCTCAAATGTTTCCTTATGTGTTTTTTAACACAAACTGCTTGAATTTCACTTTATTCCAACCCTTATAGACAGAGATTACAGATAGCATGATTACATCTCTTTATTTGTCAGCCAGATGATTTTTTTTATTTTTATTATAACATTATAAAGGTCTTTACTGTCACTTTTGATTAATTTAAAGCATCCTTGATGATAAAAGTATTAATTTATTTTAAAAAAAAATTACTGACCCCGTACAATAGTGAATGTTTATATAAAAGGATGGATACACAGTGACTTACCAGTATGTATGTTGAGTTTGTGTCAGTATTGTTGAACACAGAAAGTGCTCTGATCTGAATCTTCCGAGATGGAGGAGCATCAATGAACACGCGACAGCTCTGAGTGTTAGAGGGGGAGGTGGCTGGACTCTTGATCGGATTCTCAATGTGCCCGGATGGAGTGAACAGCTGAACGTCACATACTTTGGAGGAAGATATATATGTTGTGTCACATTCTTTCAGATTATTTCATTTTGGCTAAATCTACAAAGATTTTTTATAGTTCAGCCAGTAATGAAAATTCTGTCATCATTTACTCGCCATATGTCTTGTCGGTCACACTCTAGGGTCCAATTCTCATTATTAACTAACTATTAGCTATGACTTTTGCCTCAATACAACTCCTAATTACTTGCTTGTTAATAGTTAGTAAGGGAGTTGTTAAGTTTAGGTGTTGAGTGGGATTAAAGGTGCCGTAGAACGTCTTTTTAAAAGATGTAATATAAGTCTAAGGTGTCCCCTGAATGTGTCTGTGACGTTTCAGCTCTATATTCCCCATAATTTTTTTTTATTATTATTTTTTTTAACTGCCTATTTTGGGGCATCATTAAATATGAGCCGATTTAGGCTGCGGCCCCTTTAAATGCTCATGCTCCCCGCCCACGGAGCTTGCGCTTGCCTTTAACAGCATAAACAAAGTTCACACAGCTAATATAACCCTCAAAATTGTTCTTTACAAAGTGTTCGTCATGCAGCATGTCTAATCGCGTAAGTATAGGTATTTATTTGGATGTTTACATTTGATTCTGAATGAGTTTGATAGTGCTCTGTGGCTAAAGCTAACATTACACACTGTTGGAGAGATTTATAAAGAATGAAGTTGTGTTTATGAATTATACAGACTGCAAGTGTTTAAAAATGAAAATAACGACAGTCTTGTCTCTGTGAATACAGTAAGAAACAATGGTAACTTTAACCACATTTAACAGTAAATTAGCAACATGCTAACAAAACATTTAGAAAGACAATTTACAAATATCACTAAAAATATCATGATATCATGGATCATGTCAGTTACTTATTGCTCCATCTGCCATTTTTCGCTGTTGTCCTTGCTTGCTTACCTAGTCTGTTGATTCAGCTGTGCACAGATCCAGACGTTAATACTGGCTGCCCTTGTCTAATGCCTTGAACATGGGCTGGCATATGCAAATATTTGGGGCGTACACCCCGACTGTTACGTAACAGTCTGTGTTATGTTAAGATTTGCCTGTTCTTCTGAGGTCTTTTAAACAAATTAGATTTATATAAGGAGGAGGAAACAATGGTGTTTGAGACTCACTGTATGTCATTTCCATGTACTGAACTCTTGTTATTTAACTATGCCAAGGTAAATTCAATTTTTAATTCTAGGGCACCTTTAAAGGATGTAGAATATGGTCATGCAGAATAAGGCATTAATATATGCTTAATAAGTACTTAAAAACAGCCAATATCCTAGTAATATGCATGCTAATAAGCAACTAGTTAATAGTGAGAATTGGACCCTAAACTAAAGTGTTACCATCTTGTCAAACCCATAAGACTTTATTCTGTAGAACAACTTTTGTTGTAGGTAAAAGAGCAGCTTGGACATTCTAGATACACTACCAATCAAAAGTATCAGCTTGGTGCACCACAGATCTCCTCAGCCACTGGATCTGTCTCGGGGTGGACGAGAATTATCGAGATCCACCTCTGAGGTCAGTGCGAGCGGTGAGTAGGTCAAGTCCGGTGGTCCCAAGACCAACGATTCCTAGCCCAGTGGTCCCAGAGGTCCACGATGCTTCCATTAATGGCCACTGCTGTTCTGTGTATGTGGGCCACAAACACTTCCCCAGAGGTGGCGACGTCCACTACAGCTCCTCCCAAGGTAGTGGCGTCCGCTTTAGAAAACTCTGTGTTCCCTGTCACGGCCACGGAGGCCATCCATAAACTTCATATGCTTCATGTCATGGCCACGGAGGCCATTGTGGTAGATTTTCCCCTGCTCATCCCTGCTCACTCTGTCATGGTTATGAAGGCCATTCAGGTCTCTGCTCCACCATGGCCTCCTGACTTCCAAAGGGTCTTCTGCTCTGGTGCCATGTTCAGCCTCGGCTTGGTGGTCATCTCCTCCACCGGCTCTGCCCTGGTGGTTCCCATCTCCACAGGCTCCACCATGGCTGGCTGATCCCCCATGGCCTTGTGCACTGCTCCACAGTCCCGGCCTGCTATTGCTCCTTGGTCCAGGCTTCCCTCTTCTCCACGCCCACTTCCACTTCATGTGGGATATGTCACGCCTGTTCTAGGTTTTGTTTATGTTCATGTTTTCAAGTCTTTTATTTTCAAGTTCTCATAGTGTTTTCATAGAAGTTCTCATAGTTTCCTGTCATGTCATGTGATTCCTTTGTGCCTCATGTCATCTTGTCATGGGCAGATATTTTATTCTGATTGTTTCATTGTTTGATTGCTTTCAGGTGTGTCTTATGTCATCCTTCATGTTTCCACTGTGCCTTGTCTAGCTTTGTAGATTTTCCCCTGCTCACTCTGTCATGGTTATGAAGGCCATTCAGGTCTCTGCTCCACCATGGCCTCCTGACTTCCAAAGGGTCTTCTGCTCTGGTGCCATGTTCACCCTTGGCTTGGTGGTCATCTCCTCCACCAGCTCTGCCCTGGCGGTTCCCATCTCCACAGGCTCCACCATGGCTGGCTGATCCCCCATGGTCTCGTGCACTGCTCCACAGTCCCGGCCTGCTATTGCTCCATGGTCCAGGCTTGCCTCTTCTCCACGGTCCAGGCCCACTTCCACTTCATGTGGGATATGTCACGCCTGTTCTAGGTTTTGTTTATGTTCATGTTTTCAAGTCTTTTATTTTCAAGTTCTCATAGTGTTTTCATAGAAGTTCTCATAGTTTCCTGTCATCTTGTCATGGGCAGACATTTTGTTCTGATTGGTTCATTGTTTGATTGCTTTCAGGTGTGTCTTATGTCATCCTTCATGTTTCCACTGTGCCTTGTCTAGCTTTGTAGATTTTCCCCTGCTCACTCTGTCATGGTTATGAAGGCCATTCAGGTCTCTGCTCCACCATGGCCTCCTGACTTCCAAAGGGTCTTCTGCTCTGGTGCCATGTTCACCCTTGGCTTGGTGGTCATCTCCTCCACCAGCTCTGCCCTGGCGGTTCCCATCTCCACAGGCTCCACCATGGCTGGCTGATCCCCCATGGTCTCGTGCACTGCTCCACAGTCCCGGCCTGCTATTGCTCCTTGGTCCAGGCTTGCCTCTTCTCCACGCCCACTTCCACTTCATGTGGGATATGTCACGCCTGTTCTAGGTTTTGTTTATGTTCATGTTTTCAAGTCTTTTATTTTCAAGTTCTCATAGTGTTTTCATAGAAGTTCTCATAGTTTCCTGTCATGTCATGTGATTCCTTTGTGCCTCATGTCATCTTGTCATGGGCAGACATTTTGTTCTGATTGGTTCATTGTTTGATTGCTTTCAGGTGTGTCTTATGTCATCCCTCATGTTTCCACTGTGCCTTGTCTAGCTTTGTAACCCGCTGTTGGTGAGTTTTGTCAAGTTCTGTTCATGTCAAGTTTTTGTCCCCGGTTTTTATCATGTTTTAGTTCTGTTTTTTTTTTTATCACGTTTATCATTTTTTCGTTCACATCTCAACTCGTCTTCAGTGGACCCCATTACAGTTGAATAGAAAGTTCACAAGAACAGCATTTATTTGCAACTCCTTACAAGTGCCAGGTAGGCACTTTGGTATGACATGAGGGTGAGTAAATGATGACAGAATTTTTTACCATCCCTTTTCAATAAATACATCTGATGAATATATATATATATATTTACTCAAATATGCAATTTATGTATCAAGTTTTATGCTGGGTTTGTAATAACTCACCTCCATGGTGGCTTTTTTTGTTTTTTACACTCTGATAAAATAGTACTACTCCATTGCCAGGGGTTAGGCGGCTCTGACGCACCAAAAGAACATTTGATCGTGATTTCAGCGTTTTACCAGTCGTCCTCTCGCAGAGACGCATCAGAATGAGTCTGTCATACAGGGCGATATTCTCCTCTGAAAATATACACAAAAATACACACAATTCACCATACTACTACTGCATCAGATCCCCATGACTGTACGCAATTTAAGCTCAGTACTTACTCTGCCGGCAGTTAAGAGTGCTGGATACAATTTTGATGTGAATAACCTCATCAAGAGGTCGGCCAATAGCAAATATACACCTTGTCTGAGTGACATTGCGTAGGTCAATAGTTCCTGAGTCTTGAAGGAGGAGTTGCCCACAGAAACCTGAAACCAGAATAGATGATTTATTCCTCACAGCTTTTTTCCATCTTTCTCTCTGTCTATTCATATAACAATCTACAAAATTAAAGAGCCAAACAGGAAATATATAAATATAAATAATCCTAATATATATATTCATAAATCCTGAATATAAATTTATTTTGCATATATAAATGTAAATCAGGTATATGTACTTATTTGTCTGAATATATACAGTTATAGGTCTGAGTGTATATATAAATGTAATTACAATTAACCCTAAACCAAAACCTAACCTTAACTGTATAGTAATTACATGTAGTAAATCAATATTACTCAGTACTTATTTGTGCTATTACACTGTGAAAAATGAAATTTAACCAATACAAATACTCCAGACTTCAGAAATTTCAAGAAAACATATAACAAAGAATTGTAGAATATGCCCCTTTAGACACTGAAATTGTTATCATGGCTGGCAGTTTTATATGGAGCTAGCAGACACTTGCCACCTAACTGGTCTGTGGTGGTTCTGTTGGCGTGCTCGTGGTGCTTTTCGTCAATTCCTCTGTAGGTGCAATGGCTGAAAAACTCTTCTTCATCTTCATGACTCTGACAGTGGGACCTAGTGTGGTTCTCATAAGCACTTTTGGGGTTCTCCATGTCCCCTCTCCTCTCTGGTGCTCTGATTGGATGTGAGTGCCATTGGGCTCTGGTGTGGAGGTATGGCCTGAGGAACAGTCAGGGCTATAGCAGGCCTGGATGGTGATGGGTTTTGGCAAGTGGAGGCAAAGAAAGGGACTAACAGGAAGAGGACTCGATGGGCCCATACAAGACACGGTCCGAGACTGGATCCCATAACCACATGAGACAGAGCACTACATTACAGAGCAGAAAAAAATGAGGGATGGAGAGGGATTATTCTATAATATCTAAACTCTGTTTCCATAAAATGGGAATTTGGGATAACAGCTGTACATTGTTAGCATATGTAGTTTGGATGACGGATGTGTTGGCACATTACCTCACTCCACTCGCGCACATCCCAGTGGAAAGAACAGACTTGAGTGAAGCATGGTGCAGTGACGGGAGGCTTGTTTCCTGACTCACACCGCTCCTCCTCCAAGATCCTCTCTACACCCCCCTCATACTGAACACACTGCACACTCCTCACAGCTACACCCATCCCACAAGACACTGAACAGTCGCCCTGCTGTCCCACCTGCCACCTACAGAATAATTTCATGAATTAAGACACCCTAATAGACAGTAATTTAAAAAAATCAGTTGCTTTTGCTTCTAGACAATAGGCATTGGGTTGGTGACCCAACCAGGGTTATTATTGTTAAGTACAACTAAAACCATAAAAAAACTTTTTCATTACTTGAAATAAAATACACATTAACTGAAATAAAATATAAAAGACTTCAACTAAATTAAATGAAAAATGTTGCTTTGTTAACTAGCTGAAATAAAATAAGTTGGCTAAAATAAGTAAAACTAAATAAACAAGGCTGAAAAGTCATGCAAATTCATTGCTTATAAAGAGTTTGAACATTTTGAACATCTATTATTATTTTATTTAATTATTTTAATATCTAGTTTTTGCGGCACAACAATATTCAAAAACATGACAGTCTGAATAGAAAAATATAAAATTTTCTAAATGCATAAACAGAATAAGTGTGATTTACCAGCCTATTAAATGGAACAAATATCAGTATTACCATATTACCATGTGACAGATGAAATTCTGTAAAAATACTCTACAGTATTATTTGACACAACCTTCGACATCAACAACAAAAGATATGGAAAGTATTTTCTTCTCCCTTTTAGAAGTTGATAAACCTATTTACTTTGATATCCTACTAATGTATGCATGATTATAGATTTAATGGTTGCAGAGATAAACTTTATTATTTGCATTTAGCACTGATTATTAACCTGTTGTTTGTCAACCAATAAGGACAGACGGCAGGCCATTTTCACCATTTATCAGCTTATTAAAACATATGTTAAAGATTCTTACAGGAACGGTAAGTAATTGGATTAACATTATGTTATAATCTTAGTTAAACATTATGTTATAATGTTTAAAAATGGCGGGTCAACAGTTTGCTGTCCTCAACATGAGGCAAGTTTAGCTATAGTAACTGCCACCATTCTTCATGAGTCTAAAGCAGATCTGCTGAAGAGTCTGTCTCTTCAAATGTTCAGTAGAAATGAGGTGGTGGTTTACCTGGCTGGACAGATTTCAGTATTACACTCCACTACCTCTGAAGGTCTGGGCACAGACTGACAAGCAGATTCTCCCACCACCAAATCCCTGTTTCCAACTCCTCCCTCCACCCTTTGGGAACAGTACAGAACTCTCTTCGCTAAACCACCTCCACAAGAAACACTGCAGGGTCCCTGTATGTAGTGCCACCTGATAAAGAAAGACACTATGCTCATCATGTGTCAATGTATAGAAGTAGAGTTTAAAAGATGAGTTTAAATAATGCTTACGCAGCAGGACATATTGATGGGCTACAGGGCTGGGTGTACAACTCTGGTTTAGTGGTACGATCACAAAGGAACTCTGGAACTTCTAGACGTGATTGGTGATCCACACAGGAGAACCAAACCTGCTGAGATCCTGCATAAATAAGTAAGCATGCACAATTATGCACACACATTCAGAAATTAGTTTTGTACTAATTTCAGCATGTGTATTCATTTGTGTTGTTTACCATTGCCACAGGTCTTGGAGCACTGGCCAATCACAGGACTCCAAACATAAACTGGAACCATTCTTGAACGGGGCATTACGCGGGAATCTGTACGGGTCAGGTCAGTCTTGAAAAGACATTTTAGAACAGATCACATATCACTATATTAGTTCAATATACACAGTTCAAAACTCAGTTTTTAAATAAGTATTTCATGCTCCCTACGGTTGCATTTATTTAATCAAAAATACAGTAAAAACATTAATATTGTGAAATATTATTACAATTTAAAATAACTGTTTTCTATTTTAATATATTTTAAAATGTAATTTATTTCAGTGATGTCACAGCTGAATTATCAGCATCATTACTCCAGTCTTCAGTGTTACATGATCCTTCAGAAATGAAGAAAACATGCTAACTTGGTGCTCAAGAAACATTAGAATAGAACATAGATAACATAACAAATGTTTAAACTGAGAAATTTGACACTTTTATCCACTAAATGAGCTCATTTCAAATTTGATGCCTGCTACAGGTCTCATAAAAGTTGGCACAGGGGCAACAAATGTCTGAAAAAGCAAGAAATTTTGAAAAGATTCAGCTGAGAGAACATCTAGCAACTAATTAAGTTAATTGATATCAGGTCTGTAACATGATTAGCTATAAAAGGGATGTCTTAGAGAGGCAGAGTCTCTCAGAAGTAAAGATGGGCAGAGGCTCTCCAATCTGTGAAAGATTGTGGAATACTTTAAAAACAATGTTCCTCAATGTCAAATTGCAAATTTCATCTATAGTGCGTAACATCATCAAAATATTCAGAGAAACTGGAGAAATCTCTTTTCATAAGGGACAAGGCCAAAGACCTTTATTGGATGCCTGTGGTCTTCGGGCCCTCAGACGAAACTGCATTACTCATTAGCATGATTGTGTCAATGACTAATTATTAAATGGGCCCAGGAATACTTCCAGAAACCACTGTCGGTAAACACAATCCGCCATGCCATCTGCAGATGCCAACTAAAGCTCTATCATGCAAAAGGGAATATGTGAACATGGTCCAGAAGTGCCGTTTTGTCCTGTGGGCCAAGGCTCATATAAAATGGACTGTTTCAAAGTGGAAAAATGTTCCATGGTCAGATGAGTCCAAATTTGACATTCTTGTTGAAAATCACGGATGCCATGTCCTCCGGGCTAAAGAGGAGGGAGACCTTTCAGCGTGTTATCAACGTTCAGTTCAAAAGCCAGCATCTCTGATGGTATGGGGGTGCATAAGTGCATACGGAATGTGCAGCTTGCATATTTTGGAAGGCACTATGAATGCTGAAAGGTATATAAAGGTTTTAGAGTAACATATGCTCCCCTCCATTTCAGGAAAGGCCTTGTGTATTTCAGCAGGACAATGCAAAACCACATACTGCAGCTATTACAACAGCATGGCTTCATCGTAGAAGAGTCCAGGTGTTGAATTGGCCTGCCTGCAGTCCAGATATTTCACCTATAGAGAACATCTGGCGCATCATTAAACGAAAAATACGTCAAAGACGACCACAAACTCTTCAGCAGCTGGAAACCTATATCAGGCAAGAATGGGACCAAATTCTAACACCAAAACTCCAGAAACTCATAACCTCAATGCCCAGACGTCTTCAAATTGTTTTGAAAAGAAGAGGAGATGCTACACCATGGTAAACATGCCCCCGTCCCAACTAAATGAGCTCATTATGTGCATAAAATGTGCATAAAATTTTAAAATTTCTCAGTTTAAACATTTATGTTATCTGTGTTCTATTGTGAATAACATACTGGCTCATGTGATTGAAAGTCTTTTAGTTTTTATTTTATTAAAATTTAAAAAAACATTTCTGGAATTTGTATTTTGAGCAGCATTTCTCTCACCAGATAGTGGAGAGCAGGATGTAGAAAACCCAAAATGTAGCAGAGTGATTAGAGAACACATGGAGCATGGAGGGTAAACTGCTGCGGCTCCATTCCACTCACAACTCTGTGTTGTTTAGTGACATGCAAAGCTTGATTCTTTGGCTTCTTTGGCTTCTGTTTGATGCTTTGGCTGTCTTTTTCTTTATTCAAACTAATTGACCATTTGTTTTAAACGTAAGGTGCTTGATACTGACTTGTTAAATTGCTTACGATATTTATAATATTAACTTTTTAAATAACTACAATATCACACTTGCAATCATGCTGATATTCAGTACAGCAATACTTGCTTGTGCAGTACTGCTTAAAGGTGCCCTAGAACGCTTTTTCACAAGATGTAATATAAGTCTAAGATGTCCCCTGAATGTGTCCCCATAGATTTTTTTTAATTAATTTTTTTAACTGCCTATTTTGGGGCATAATTAGAATTGCGTCGATTCTGTGCGTCTCCCCTTTAAATGCTCGCGCTTCCCGCCCCCAAGCTCACAACGCTATAATATATTGCATAAACAAAGTTCACACAGCTAATATAACCCTCAAAATGGATCTTTACAAAGTGTTCGTCATGTAGCATATCGGATCATGTAAGTATAGTATTTATTTGGATGTTTACATTTGATTCTGAATGAGTTTGATAGTAGCCTATGTGTGGCTAACGGGCTAAAGCTAACATTACACACTGTTGGAGAGATTTATAAAAAATGAAGTTGTGTTTATGAATTATACAGACTACAAGTGTTTAAAAATGAAAATAATGACATGGATCAGGTCTCCGTGAATATAGTAAGAAACAATGGTAACTTTAACCATATTTAACAGTACATTAGCAACATGCTAACGAAACATTTACAAAGACAATTTACAAATATCACTAAAAATATCATAATATCATGGATCATGTCAGTTATTATTGCTCCATCTGCCATTTTTCACTATTGTCCTTGCTTGCTTACCTGCATAAAGTCTGTGTGCTGCTCCAGACATTAATACTGGCTTGTCTAATGCCTTGAACATGGGCTGGTATATGCAAATGTTGGGGGCGTACATACTAATGATCCCGACTGTTGCGTCACAGTCGGTGTTATGTTGAGATTCACCTGTTCTTCAGAGGTCTTTTGTACAAATCAAATTTACATAAGAAGGAGGAAACAATAGTGTTTGAGACTCACTGTATGTCATTTCCATGTACAGAACTCTAATTATTTAACTATACCGATGAAAATTCAATTTTCAATTCTAGGGCACCTTTAATTATAAAGTCAATACAATATACGCTGAATTTATTTTGTAACACAATACCTCTCTTTGGCTCTCCCAGCCGACAGGACAAACGTCCACCACACAGGGAACATGCTCTGGGGGTTTGGGGTCAGAACACAAATTTTGGTCAACCTCAGAATCAGATCCATGATGGGAGCGGACACACGACACCGTTCTCTGGGCCTCCCCGGGTCCACACACAGCTGAGCACTCACCAGGCTCAGACACCTGCCATCTACAACACTCACACACACACACACACACACACACACATATACAGTATATGAATATATACACACAACTGCCAGAATGTCTCGATTTTCTTGCATCAGGTTGGAGGATTTTTTGTGCATTAAAAAAATTCTAGGGTACTGGACTTCACCTTAACACTATCTAACTTGCTAATTAATTTCAGGCTCATACACTTTGGCACATTACCTGGCAGGACAGATTTGGGAGTTGCAGGTTTCAGTTGTTGGTGGTTTAGAGTCAAGCGTACAGTCAGAGTCAGGCAGCTTTACTTTCACTGTACCCTGCTTCTGAAAGCACGTCACAGAGCGCACTCGCTCTCCCACACCACAGGGGGCGCTGCAGGGTCCAAACTCACCTAACTCCCAGCTACAACAGATACACAAATTAAACTCCTGTATTCAAAGGCCCTGCTCAAAATTACACTTTCCTCCCTTGCATTCATCCTTCAAGCCCACACTTTAGGGTTATAAAAGTTATTTATAATGAAATGTTGCACCATTGCAGCCTTCTCATTGATTGCTGTGGGCATTAACACAACAATCCTAAGTATCCTTTTGAAACATAAATGTGGGACTTCGCAGACATGGCCAAACAAAAGCTGCATCCCAATTCAGAGGCTGCATCCTTCAAAGGCCACATTCGAAGGCTGATTGCATAACAGCGGCGCGACAAAGGCTGTCCATATTGAGTTTCAACTGAATATCTAATGATACAAATGTAAAAATAAAAGAAAACTTTAAAGCGGTTCAAATGTTGACTTACCTTACTAAGATGTGACTTTATATAGTTTATACTTTTTATTATGTACAGAAATGGACCATGGTGAACATATTTAGACAGGTTGTGAACCCTGTTTTGTTTTCAGACAGTTGAATATAACTTTCAATAAAGTCCAGTACAAATGTTACTGCCGCTCGTCAATGGCAGCAGTCACAGTTGCTAGGTGACAAGAACAATCCTCTGTAGGCTAGACCGTCCCATTTAACAATGCTCAGTCTGGCCTTCGAAGGATGCAGCCTCCGAAGGATGCGGCCTCTGAACTGGGAGACAGCTGAAGTCTACATCAAGTGGGTCATGTTAGATGGGGCCAGAGTGGTTTCCTTTTTGGTTTTCTTCAAGATAAATGACATCAATTTTTTAAAACTTTTATAAAATTTCCTGGAATGTTTGAATCGCCACTTGTTCCTCTAAGGCAAAATCATGAACCTGAATCACTGTAAGGCACCTGGGTGGGCAGTTTGGCAGAAAACAGGGCTGTAGTATATCTGGTGTTTGAGGGGATGAACTACAGAGCTCATCTTCCAGGTGCTCGAGTGTGACCACATCTACACAGTGCTGACTGATTTTCTGGATGCCTACAACAGAGAAATCAATGAGTTAAAACAGAAATTAAATTTATAAATGGTTTATACATATAAAAGTTTTATTACAGCATCATTTGGTTCATTATATAAATGTAAATATATTTACGGTAATATAATATTATATAAATATATATATATAAATGTAAATATCAAAATTATCCATATTTATTGTCAAAAAATTTTCCTTTTAAGCATTTTATGTAACATATATATATATATATATATATATATATATATATATATATATATATATATATATATATGTAACATATGTATGTATTTATATAGAGTTATTTT
Source organism: Megalobrama amblycephala (assembly GCF_018812025.1). Classification (NCBI taxonomy): domain Eukaryota; kingdom Metazoa; phylum Chordata; class Actinopteri; order Cypriniformes; family Xenocyprididae; genus Megalobrama; species Megalobrama amblycephala. Next base: position 16,426,947 of record NC_063055.1, read on the forward strand.
GGGGAAAAGATGCCAAAAACTTTATAGTGGTATAAAAGTATTTTTACTGTTGTTTCTGCATCTTCTCTGAGCACAAATCATTAATATAGAATCTAAACAAAGTTTTATCAAGGATATCCCATAGCCGTTCCATTGCGTTGAGATGAATGAAGTTAACAAAACTGATTACATGTAACATGTTTATATGCCCAGAATTTAACTGCTTATGTGTTCCCTGTCAGTCACTTCGACGTAGCGTCGATAAACTGGCATTTAGGGTACCTCAAGAAAAGGTAAAAAGAAGTGGAAATTGCATATGCCACTCCCCCAGACATACAGGTGTAAAAGGAGTTGGTGTGCATCCACTCATTCAGATTTGTTCTTCGGAGCCGAGTGGATGTCAACAAGGACAGATGCTCATTCCATTCACCTCAACTTGCTGGTCTCTCCACACCATGCAGAGATAAGTGTAGTGAGAGCTCCTGTGGGCACTTAAATTAAAAAGCAATTAAAAGAGCAAAGCACTGGCAGAGAGCGTCTTTTTAAAGATGCCTTTCCACCTGTGTGTTTCTGGGTGCGGTCGATATCTCTCATCCTTGGACGGCCATGATCTCTGCCTCGAGTGTTTGGGTTATACCCACGCTGAGACAGAATTTGTGGATGGTTCATGTCCTCTCTGTGAGAACATGACCATGGCAATGTTGCAGTCACAACTCTCTTTTCTGGTCAGAGAGAGAGTCACTTCAGTTGCTCCCATCACGTTCTGCTATGCACAAGGGCGACATGAGTACAACAATGGGAGTGTTTTCTGCTGGGGCAAACCCCACGGGCCTCCCATTCCTCGTCACGCTTGTGTCCAGTCGAGTTCCTGAATGAGTTAGGTGGGTGATCTTAATTTCTCATTCGGGGCAATGGATGAGGATGAACAGCTGATTCGTCAGGGCTTATGCCTGAGGACTTGACTGGACTTCCACCTTGAGTGTGGCAGCACAGTCTGAGTTCGACTTGAAATTGGCTGCCATGCTTGCCCCAGCCGCCATGAACATCGGGCTAGAGTGGAGTCCTCCATCCTGTCCTGAGGATTCATAGATAGATCATTGGTATTTGGGCTCGGCCATGATCTCTGCCTTGAGTGTTTGGGTCATACCCACGCTGAGACAGTATTTGTGGATGGTTTATGTCCTCTCTGTGAGAACATAACCATGGCAATGTTGTGGTCACGACTCTCTTTTCTGGTCAGAGAGAGAGTCACTTCAGTTGCTCCCCGTCCCATTCTGCTATGCACAAGGGTGAGATTAGGGGAACAATGGGAGCATTTTCTGCTGGGTCAATCCGCACGGGCCTCCCATTCCTCGTCACACTTGTTGTGTCCGGTCGAGTTCCTGGATGAGTTAGGTGGGTGACCATAATTTCTCATTTGGGGCACCGGATGAGGATGAACTGTCGATTCGTCAGGGCTTATGCCTTCTGACGCTGAGGACTTGGCTAGACTCCCACCTTTGAGTATGGTGAGTTTGACGTGGAATTGGCAGCCGTACTTGCCCCGGCCACCGTAAACATCAGGCTAGAGTAAATTCCTTCACGCTGTCCTGGGCATTCATGGCTGGATGATTGGTATCTGGGCTCGGAGCGCAACTCACCCGTCGCCGAGGGTGTTCGTCTGTGGCAGCTACACCAACTCCACCACAGCCCGGCCGCAGATTCAAGCTTCCCGCAGAAAGGCGGCACCGCCTGTCCAACAGGTGATTATATTTATACAGGTATAATATTTGTACAGTATTCAACAGGTTCAACGAAACACAACCTGATCATCATGTTCCTCAGAGGTGCCAGGAGGTTAAACCCTCCAAGGCTGTGCCTTATTCCTTCTTGGGACCTCTGTGTAGTCTTGCTGGGCCTACAGAGAACTCCTTTTGAGCTCCTGTAGTCAGTTGAGTTGAGTGCCCTCTCTTTGAAGATGGCCGCTCTCACTTCCATCAAGAGGCCAGGGGACCTGCAGGCGTTCTCTGTCAGAGAAACGTGTCTAGAGTTTGGGCCGACATACTCTCATGTGATCCTGAGACCCCGGTTGGGCTGCATGCCCAAAGTTCCCACAACCCCATTTAGGGATCAAGTGGTGAACTTGCAAGCGCTGCCTCGTGACAAGGCAGACTCAGCCTTTTCATTGTGTGTTTACTTGGACCGCATAGATATCTTTAGATGCTCTGAGCATCTCTTTGTCTGATTTGGGGGGCAGCAGAAGGGAAAGGCTGTCTCCAAACAGAGGATGGCCCACTGGATTGTGGATGTAATTTCCTTGGCATACCAGGGCCAGGGCATGCCATGCCTCCTAGGAGTGCGAACACACTCTATGAGGAGTGTTGCATCCTTCTGGGCTTTAGAAAATGGTGCCTCTCTAACAGACATCTGCAGAGCAGGGGGCTGGGCGACACCCAGTACCTTTGCAAGATTTTACAATCTTTGGGTACTGAGTACGAACAGGTAAACTGCGGGTAACTGGCCGGGTGTACCTCTTGCACACAGTGCCTTTCCCTCCCTGAAGTAATAACATTTTGGTCAATGAGAGTTCTCTGGGTCGGCGAACCTTGGAAGTCCTTCTAGCCTTCAGCACCTTGCGACATCTGAATTCAGTGGAGGAATTCGCTGCCAGGCCCAATACTTGTGAAGTATGCCCTTTCAGGTCAACCCATGTACTTGAGGCTAGGTGCTCCATATTCCCTGACAGCAATCCCATAAGATGTATTTTTCATGGAGAAAAGGTAAGTACGGTCTGTGGTGACCAGGGCGGGCGAGAGCCGTGAGGGAACGGCGCGAGGCCGGTGGCGCGAGATTTAATGAGCTTCACCTGGGAGGCGCACCGGCCTTGAGTCTCTCACGGAGGAGCTCCGGAAGCATAAAAGGAGGAGCGACGACAGTGAAGGACGAGAGAGGACCAGGCCTGGACTGGTTGTGCAGTTTTCCTTAGGGACCCCTAGTGTCAGTACATCGACACAACGTCGAAGTGACTGACAGATAGGGAATGTCTTGGTTAGTGTTGTAACCTTCGTTCCCTAGATATAAGAATTCCTTTATACCTGCTGCAATTATTTTTTTAAATGACTTATTTTAAATTGTGTATTATTTCATGTGTTGTGTTGCTGTATGTGAGTATGTGTATGTATACTGCTGTCTGCATAAAGAATCGCCTTCAAGGACAATAAAGTTAAGTAAGTGATAGAGGGAACGAGACATTGTGTCTCTCTTAATGTTTGTGTCCCTCTTGCCACAACTTGTTCCCTCCATCAGTAAACAGAGTTTACAACAGTAACAAAGATGTTACCTGTGCCGCAGGTTACTGAGCAGGCAGAAATGACATTGGACCATCTGCCCTGAACAGCTCTCTCCACTGAAACAGCACCAAATGAGTAGTACTGGTATGAAATGTTTGGACTGGTGAGGTCTCCATACTCTTGCCCATATTTCCTAAACACCTAAAAATGTGCAAATAAAGTAACAATGATTACATAAACGATGAATGTCATTCCAGAAACAGAAAAAGAGGATAATTCAGATGCTGCACACCTGTATGTGGATCTTGTCTGTGACTGGTCCAGAAATAGTGAGCTCTTCAGTTTGAGGTTGCTGGTCAGGTGTGAGGTAGAGGTTATAGATTATGGGGCTTTTCTCTAGAGGTGAGGGGTATGTGATGCTTAGCCCTGGGTTTCCATCTCCAGACACCACATATTTATCATTTAATAACACCGCTGCGGGAAAGAGCATTTCTTTCATATAGTCTTTGAAATGTATTTATTATTTGGTTGGACATTATATACAGTATATATATATATACTGTGTAAAAAAATATATAAATGTAAAAAAAAAAAACAATTCTGCTAAATTTAATTCTCTCAGATACTCAGATTCCATCATACAATACAGTTTCAGAACCAAACTGTGTAAGCATCAGTACTGAGCCCTTCTAACAGGACTCACAATTGTATTCTGCTGTGTGAACGTAGCTATACTTACCAAGGTGTGTAAAAACTGGCTTTGTGTTAATCACATAAACCTGAGAGGCGTTCAAAGGAAGGGTGAGGAAAGTGACATACTCTTGAAAATATAAAAAACAAAAAGAGGATGTTATGCGTAAAGGAAAGCAAATAACTAGACACAATGATGGATATGTCTAAGAATGACCCCTACCTACCTCCAGCCTCTCCACCTGAATAGGTGTTTGAGATGAACTGGCAGGCAGAGCCATTGCCCCCACACACCCCACACACATCCTCCAACTTCCCAGAATGCATTACTCCATCACAGCCAAACAGCTAACCCAGGTAATAAACCAGATGGAGAAATATTTATGCAGTATGCAATTTAAAAGTCAAATTGGACAAAACAATACTTCAGTTAAAGTGCATTTATGTTATTTGTGTGGCATTACCTGGCACTTTCCACCCAGACAGGCAGAAATGGAACCATGTGGTACAGTATTACCAGCTTCACATCGTGTCCCATCAATGAACTGAGACCCACGACTCACCATGAAGTCCTGCTCACGTGAGCGACACATCAGTTTACACTGAGCATCACCTGGAAGGGAGAGAAAGACATTAGAACAGAGAAAACAACGAAAGACAAATTCAACTGGAAGACCTTTATTAGGTTCACCTGAGGTGTAGCTGATGGCAGGGATCCAAGTGTAGACTGATCTGGAGTCTGTAGACACTAACAGAGGCTGCTGGTCTGTGGCTGAGCACTGCTGAGACATGAACTTCAGCTGAGTCGACTCACAGGGCTGTAACAAACAACGACAAGCCAGGTATGTCACCATGAATTTACTTGGTTTATTTTGTTTGGTAACGTAATTTAAAGTTACGCCTTCAAGCTTTCTTGCACTAAAACTGTAGTAACTTATATTTTACAGTTTTACATTCAAATTTTTCACCTTTTCTCAGACCATTAAACAGGCTGTTTTTACTACTGTACCTTTAACCCTTGCAAATGGCCTCTGTTATTAATGTGCAGTCACACTACACTTTGCTCCATTGACTTCCGCTTCTTTATTCTAGGTCAGGGTTTACCAAACTGGGGTTTGTTAATCTACTCATTAGTCCAGGTTTACACCCTCATTGTGTTTATAATCACACTCTTGCAAAACTGAAAGAGTTGTTGGAAGATTAGTGATGTGACATTGAAGTCATGTGACAGTGGTATAATTTGTTTATAGCCTAACTTTAGTTCTGCTGATTGTATTTAGGTTTCAAAATCATCTGCATATTAATCAAATAATCATAAATGTTAATTTGTGAGGATTATCTTGATGAACAAAATGTGCAAGAATTAATAACTTTTGTTGGTCACAACAGTCCAAAAGCTAAATGGAAAAATTCTATTTGGTTTTTGTTGGGAGAGCCAGGGTGATGACTTCCAGATGGGAGTACAAAACGATGTCATGCTTTTAGCACTCAATTGCATTAACTAATGTTAACGACTTAAACATTAATGTAAAGTGTTACGAAATTATTGAAAATTAAGTAAAATAACAGAGGAAGCCTGTTTAACTATGCTCACACATATACACAGAAAGAGTAAATGCTATTTAGCAACAAATAAAACAAAAAGAAAGAAAAAAGCAGGCCAGCATACAGATAACACTGCAGCCTCGTGGCAATGCATAGATGCAACCCTTAATTTGACTAACATGACCTACAGAGGCCCAAAGTAAACATGCTATTACCTGCCGATTACAAAGTTCAGCTTCTATGTCCTGTCCTTTACAGACAGAACCACCAAAGGCTGCCCTGAAACACAGAAACATCACTCTAAATACATATCAGTGTGGGATCAATACAGTTGTCAGAATTATTGGCACCCTTGATAAATATGATCAAAGATGACTGTAAAAATAAATCTGCATTGTTTATCCTTTTGATCTTTAATTCATAAAATGAGCGAAAATCTAACCTTTCATTGAAGGAAAAGAATTGAAAGTGGGTGGAAAATCATAGTATGAAATAAATGTTTTTCTCCAAAACATGTAGGCCACAGTTATTGGTACCCTTTTATTCAATACTTTTTGCAACCTTTTTTGCTCTGAGTCTTCACCTAAAATGCCTGATGAGTTTGGAGAACACCTGGCAAGAGATCAGAGACAATTCCTTCATGCAGAATCTCTACAGATCCTTCAGATTCCCAGCTCCATGTTGGTGCTTCTTCTCTTCAGTTCACTCCATTCATTTTCTTTAGGGTTCAGGTCAGGGAACTGGGATGGCCATGGCAGAAGCTTAATTTTCTGCTCAGTGACACATTTTTGTGTTGGTTTTGATGTTTGTTTTAGATCATTCTCCTGATGGAAGATCCAACCACGGCCCATTATTAGATTTCTAGCAGAAGCGGTCAGGTTTTGATTTTTTATCTGTTGGTATTTGATAGAATCCATGATACCATGTATCTGAACAAGATGTCCAGGACCTCCAGCAGAACAATAGGCCCACAACATTAAAGATCCAGCAGTATATTTAACCATGGTCATGGGGTACATTTTATCTATGTGTGCACCAAACCCATCTGGTGGGTTTGCTGCCAAAAAGCTCTTTTTTTTAGTTTCATCTGACCATAGAAGCTCGTCCCGTTTGAAGTTCCAGTCTTTTCTGACAACTGAATATGCTGGAGATTGTTTCTGGATGAGCGAGGAGGATTTTTCTTGAAACCCTCCGAAACAACTTGTGGGGATGTAGGTGCTGTTTGATAATTTTTTTTAGGCTTTCTGAGACTCAAGACTCTATTAATCTCTGAAATTCTCCAGCTGTGATCCTTGGAGAGTCTTTGGCCACTCAAACTCTCCTCCTCACCGCGCATTAAGACAATTTAGACACGTGTCCTCTTCCAGGCAGATTTGTAACATCTTTAGTTGATTGGTCCTTCTTAATTATTGCCCTGATAGTGGAAATGGGGATTTTCAATACTTTAGGTATTTTCTTACAACCACTTTCTATTTTGTGAAGCTCAACAATCTTTTGCTGCACATCAGAACTATATTCTTTGTTTTCACTCATTGTGAAGAATGATTAAGGGAATTTGGCCTTTGTGTTTCAAACAGGAAGTCATGGCTGGACAATTTCATGTTCATGATCACTTTGGTGTTCTAAAAAAATGTTAATATGGATGGGAATATACTTCAGAGATGTTTTACTCATAAAAAATTCTAGGGGTGCCAATAATTGTGGCCAACGTGTTTTGGAGAAAAACATTTATTGCATAATGTGATTTTAACCCCACTTTCAATTCTTTTCCTTCAATGAAAGGTTAGATTTTTGCTAATTTTATGAATTAAAGATCAAAAGGATAAACAATGCAGATTTATTTTTATAGTCATTTTTGATCATATTTACCAAGGGTGCCAATAATTCTGACCACAACTGTATATAACCACTAGATTCTCAGCAAAAACGCATGCATAAATGTGCACATTCACAATACAGTCATGCTGGATATTGCATACTGCTACATGGTGTTGTTGTTTGTATTGGTGTGGTATTCTGAGAAGTTGTTATTGTACTTCTAATATGCTTCTATCTCTAACACTCTCACACCTAGGGTTGTTGCACTGTCTCTTGCGGTAAGTGATTCCTCCTCCGCATGTTCGTGAGCAGGGAGAGAATTCAGACCATGAAGACCATGAGCCGTGAACCATCATGGAGGAACCCAAAGTAGAAGGAGACACACACCGACCCTTAAAACACCACTAAAGCAACACAGAAAGAGAACAGTCACACAAATCTGTACTTTTTGTTTAAAAAAAGTAAATATAGGTGTTCTAAGAATGTTATCTGTATGTAATATATTTAATAGAGTATGGAAACAATGGTCAATTTTTTAGTAATCTAAAACATATTCCATAAAATATGAAAAAAATGCAAGGATATATGAAGATGTATATGCATATTCATTCAATGTAAATAAGTGCTGGTCATAGCAGTATTTCACCTGACTGGGCCCACACTCCGTCCCGTCCAGGAGCGGAACAAGGAGACGAGTACATGAGCTACGGTCACGAGGGTTGATATGGCAGGACAGAACACGGCAGCTTGCCTTGATGACACCAGACACAAAACATCACCACATTTAACCTCAGTGGAATGTCCAGGTGAGATATTTATTAACAAAGTAAAAATTACAATCAAAATGTGATACTAAACCTCTTATAATTTTTTTAAAATGTTTTTGAAAGAAGTCTCTTATGCTCATCAAATCTGCATTTAAGTGATCAAAAAACAGTAATATTGTGAAGTATTTTTACAATTAAAAATATCTGTTATCTATTTTATTATGTTTTGCAATTCCGTGTATTCCTGTAGTGGCAAAGCTGAATTTTCAGCATCATTACTCCAGTCTTCACACTTCCTTCAGAAATCATTCTAATATGCTGATATGCTGCTCAAGAAACATTTCTTCTTCTTATTATTAATGCTGAAAACAGTTGTGCTGCTTAGTATTTTTGCTGAAACCATTATTCTTTTGTCAGGATTCTTTGGTGAATAGAAAGATACAGCATTTATTTGAAAAAGAAATCGTTTGTAATATTATATCTTTACTGTTACTTTTGATCAATTTAATGCATCCTTGCTAAATAAAATGTATTTCCATCCAAAAAAAAAAAATCTTACTGACCTCAAACTTTTGAAAAGTGTACATGCATTTTTGTGTAGTGCTCTGTGAAAATAGAAATACTGAGGACTCATGGTGCATTAGACAGATCTGTGTCCAGTCAAAAATGATAATGTCCTGCCCCCTAATACCATCTGCCTCTGATTAGCAAGTGGAAAATTATGTTCATGGGTGTGATGTAACCAAAGCCTACTGGGTATTTTAAAAGTAACTTGAGCTCTTATATTAAACCCAAACTTCCTGTATAGGAAACACATCAAAACAAAACAGAGAACAGCATTGATCAAGCAATTTCAGGTCTTTAAAGCGCTAGCATGGCAGTCAGCTCTTTGATCATTTACACTGATAAATGTCTTATGATGGTCATTCTTACTCACCATATCATCATTAGTGAAAGAACATGCAGTCGCTGAGTTTCCAAACGCTATACGGCACTGATCATCCACACCATAGAACAGACCAGGCCTCCAGTCCTGCACTGAACCACCCAGAACCGGCACATCCTTAACACACTCCGCCTTACCAGCACTATACAGCAGAGAATGAACACACACTCATGTTATAAAGAGCATCCTCGTGATGAAGAATATTGCAGATGACTTAAAATAACACTTTAATGATACCAGGGTGTGGGAAAGTAGTTCACAATGCATACTCTATAAAATACATAGCGTTCAAAATTTTGAGATTGGATTTTTTTTAATGTTTTATTAAATAAATCTTTTATGCTCACAAAACATGCATTTATTTGATAAACAATACAGTAAAAATATTGATACTTTGAAAGATTATTACAATTTAAAATAGTAATGGTTTCAAATGTTAATAAATTGACATACATTGAAATGTAGTCTATTTCTGTGATGGCAAAGCTGAATTTTCAGCAGCCATTTCTCCAGTCCTTCAAAAAATATGCTGATTTGGTTACCAAGAAACTTTTTTTATTATTATCAAAGTAAAAAATAAAAAAAATAAAAAAGTTTTGTTGTTTTTTTTTTATTGCCATTTTGATTTTCAGGATGTTTTTGATTAATAGGGTTAGTTCAAAGTTCAAAAGAACAGAATTCATTTGAAAGAGAATTTTTGATACATTGTAAATGTTGTACTGCCACTTGTGATCAATTCAATGTGTCCTTGCTGAATAAAAGTATTTCTTTACAAAAATGTCTTACTGACCTGGGCAGCGTTTCCCAAAAGCATCGTAACCTTAAGTTGATCGTAGCTCCATTGAAACCAATGGAGCTACGATCAGCTTAGGCTTACGATGCTTTTGGGAAACGCTACCCTGAATATTTGGTAGTTTTGAGACAAATTGCTTAATATAAAATACAATAATTAAACAAAAATAGACTTAAAGGTGCTCTAAGTGATGTCACGTGTTTTTAGGCCAAAACATTTTTTGTCACATACAGCAAACATCTCACTATCCGCTAGCTGCCTGTCCCCTGAACACACTGTAAAAAACGCGGTCTCTGTAGTCGCCACAAGATCCGAAAACAGCAATAAAAACAAACTGGTGCAGCCTGGACCACAAAACATAATAAACATGCTCCAGCCAATAACCAACTAGAATGATTTTAAATTCGCGTTCATGACTGTTTCAGGAAGCACGGAGGGGAGGGGGAGGAGGAGGGAGGGTCTAGCTAGCCTCTGTTTTGTTTGACAACACTTCGAACGTCAACAGGAAGTTACTCCACCCAGGATCACTTAGAGCACCTTTAATGAATAAACTAAAATAGATAAAAAACTGAACTCAAAAAAAAAAAAAAAAAACTCAAAATCAACCCAAACAAAATATCTGGACATTTTATTGAGTAATGTCCAGATTGGTGATTCTCACAAAGCCTGTCACAAATATGTCATTGTCACGGTTATGGACTTTTATATTCCCTGTTTCCTTTAGTTCCTGTTTCTCTGCTCCATTTAGTTCTGGTTTCCTTGGTTACTTATTATCTCCTCGTTTGTTTCCATGGTTACGTATAATTATCACCTGTCAGTCATTATGTTTGGTTGTCGGTTATCGTATGTATTTAGTGGTTATTTCTCTTATGTTTACCTGTGTTCCTGAGTGTTATGAAGTTTAAATAAATATTGACATTGTAAAAGTCATTGTAATTTTTACATTTAAATCAGTAAATAAAGATTTAGGAATTTGTTTTTTAACAACAAAAATTAGAAATTAATGTCAAATTTATTATTTTTTTTTATAAATGGTTAGGTTCATGATGTAATTTGAGATATCAATTATATTAAATTAGATTGCATTAAATGCACAATAGTAGCATTTTTAATCTCAGACTTTTGGAGGTCGCTGTATGTGTTTGTGATGCAGTAAGTGAGTGAAACCTGAAGAAGTTGTGGAGCTGAGCCCTGCTGCACTGAGACCAGGTCAGATCGACACTGTTATAACCTCCGTCAGATGCCATCATAAAGCCACTAGAGCTGCATGTGTTGCCTATTCCATCATGATTTATGCCAAAACTGAAAAGACAGAAGGCAAGACTTAGTTTACAATCATTCAGACTGTTTCAACTTACATTTCAGCACAGCAGTATGACTCGTCCAAGTTTTATTGGAAGTAAAGCTTACCTGTGGCCAATCTCATGAGCGATGGTTATGCCAAGATCAAAACCTGTGTCCTCTGTAATCACACAGTTCCACTGAGTGGAACAAACTCCGCCCAGCTGAGTTACACCTCTCACAAGTTTATTGCCATTGGGTAACACCAGATCAAACCTTAATGATGTCAAAGAGAGTTACTAAAATGCAAGTATCCAGAAACACTTGATATTCTTGAGATCGGTATTTTTGCAAGGAAAGTTACATAAATAAACAAAGAGTTTACTGTTTGCACAGTACTAGAATGATGAACCTTTAGTTAAGAGTGCTCTCTATGGTTTTTGGCCACACCTGGTAATGTACAACAGTAGATCTGCATGTAAAGGGTCAGTGTCAGCATCAGGGTTGACCTTCTGACCCCACTCGCACACACTTTTTAGAGAAGATGTGATGTTTTCAGAGATCTGGATGTCTGGCTGTGGATTAAAACAAACCGTATTTTCCTTTGTGGATTAATACATTGGCTGTTGTGTAAAGCATTAGGTCAAACAGACATTGTTACCCTTGGCTCTGTGAGAATGACCATACGGACAAGGTGAACTCTTATGTTGGCACCAAGACTAGCATCTCTCAGAAGCTCAGAGGCCTGCAAGTGTAGAAAAGATATTTAAACAACAGAAAGTATAATCCTATTCCACATATTGTATATGTCAAATTTATTGTACATATATTCACATACAATGTCTTGAAAACGTAGATTAAACACACACATACGATGTTGAGGTTGGTTAGGATGTATCTCTCAGTGTCTTGCCTATGAACATCATAAACATCTGGACCCACCACCACTGCTAGTTCCAGATGTGTGACCTCTGATCCCAGAGGTGTCCTCCGTAACCTGAACTGACCTAAGACACAACAGAATGAAAGCAGCAATATTATTGATTATCATATGAACAGCAGAACAACAAGCAAAAACAATTGTGGCTTTATAATAAAATGGCCTTTAATTCCTTCAAAATTGTGTTGTACATTTTAGAAGATTGAAGTTTGACCAAAGTATCAGTACTGAACATCTACTTCAGCATATCGAACTTGATTGGGCTAACTGGCAGCCTTACTGATGTTCAGACTAACAGCTTGATTGCAGGTGGGATATTTCTTTTATATAACAGTCCAATAAAAATAGTAACTTTTTAGATTCAATATTGGTGGTTATATTGTCTGTTTTTTCACTATAGCACTGCAGGAATGTTGCGTGTTTTTGAACAACACACATTAGTGGTGTTTCATTCCTCAAAGAATCAATGTTTGATCAAATTGGTTAAGGGAATCTTTCAATGACTCATTCATAAAGACTGTTATTTCGTCCCTCAATGAATCAAGCTGCATCCAAAATCACGTACTGTCTAAGGTGGTAGTACATTTAATGAACTTAATTCCCGACCGTTAATTATGTTCAATATAGTATGAATGTGTAGAATGAATGAAATTCAACGTACTACTACATCCATGTTGTCACTGTCATGTGACCTAAAGTATCAGCTGTGGCCTCATGGGATAGTAAAGTGTCCATCAGATACACACTTTGTAATCTCGGTGGAAGTAGCAGGTCATCTGTCTACTTTTTACCTACTGTTTTAAGAATACTATGAATTCGGACATACTACTCATTTCATGTATTGTTTTTTCGGCTAATATATACAGTAGTAGGGAAGTAAGCATATTTGTACGCAGAGTCAGTATTTTAAACTAATTGGTTGAATGAATGATTCTGGGCCTGTCCCAATACCCACACTTGTGCACCTTACAGTGATAGAAGGAACATAATTTTGGCTGCACAGCAGCTCTAGAAGAAAATGGTGTCATTGTCCATAAGTTCAATATTGAATCATTTCCATTGTAAAAATCATTAGTTATTAATTTAGTTAATTTATCTATACAGCAGCTTTGGAGAAAACAGTGACGTCATCGTCCAGCTCAGTTCTGTTCAGACCCTATGTAATAACTACAATATAAATGACATGTCATGAAATTGGGGCAAACAAGTTCCTAAACGTGATGAACGATGGAATACACTTAGCCTCAAATACAGCTCAGAAGCGGTATTAGAGATTTAGTGTGTGTTAAGTGTAGCCTACTGCCCTGTGGCATTTTTCAGACCTGGGACAGACTTGCGGACTTACTTCCAGCCGTGCGCACACGCTCTCAAGTGGCCAAGACCGTAAATGTGGGCTTTGGGACAGGCCCTCAGTTACTCACTCATAAAGGCAGTGTTTAACTCTTCCGCTCGGTGGAATCTTGCTGCCATTTTGAAGTGTGTTCTACTTCGGCCTTGTCCCAATCTTCCTCCAAGTTCACACTTTCGTAACGTAATGGTGATTTGATTGTTGGGTAGAATTCTGCAGTGGAGCTCAAAGGCTTGGGGGCTCAACAAATGTGTATTGAGGAAACATATCAACCACAAAGGGGGCACCCTTCTGAAACTTAAAAAGACGAATGGGACATTTGGGACAGGGCTATCTTCAAGTGGACAAGTGAAGTTTATTTGGACAGACCCTGGACCCCTCGATTTTGACCAAGGGAGAGAGTTTACTCATATGTACACTTCAGGTGGATCTATAAACCACAATGCAACACAATTGTGACGTCAAAACAGCAAGTCACACCTAATTTACCCACAAGTGATCAAGGACTTCGTTCCATTTAAAGCATTGCAAGTGTTTCGCCAATAGTGGGCACTCATGCAACGTAGGCAATGATGAACATCCGAGTGAATGAGACTGAGGGAAGCAATGGAAGGGCATAAATAAGTGGACTTGAAAATTCTATCATTTACTCACTCTCAAGTTGTTCAAAATCTGTATAATTGTCTTTGTTCTGTTGAACACAAAGGAAGATATTTTGAAGAATGTGTTAAACTGAACAGTTTTGGGGCACCATTGACTTCCATAGTAGTTTTTTTCCTACTATCGAAGTCAATGGTGCCCCAAAGTGGCCTGATTATAAACTTTCTTCAAAATATCTTCCTTTGTTTTCAACAGAACAAAGAAATTTATACAGGTTTGGAACAACTTGAGTTTGAGTAAATGATGATAGAATTTTCATTTTTGTTTGAACTATCCTTTTAAATGCAGCCCATAGCTGCATCCGAAACTGCATACTTCCATACTAGTAGGTGACAAAAAAATTAAATAATAGGCAAAAAGTACCCGGATGACCTACTACTACCGGTGAGATTGTGAAATGTGCATACGATAGACACTTTACTATCCCATGAGGCCACAGGAGGATTGACTAAATCACATGATAATAACAAAATGGATGAATAGTAGTACGTCCAGATTACATTCACACTTTCATACTATATATAACATACTTTTTAGTGGTCACAAAGTAATTACTTATTCAAAATAAGTACCTACTCAAGAGAGTGTGCAATTTCGGATGCAGCATGACTTGTTTTGTTCCTGAATGAATCAATGTTTGATCGTTTGATCAAAATGAATCAAATGATTCACTCATAAAGACAGACACTTGTCACCACCTACTGGCCTAATGCAACCTGCACTGTATGTTTAATAACTGTATTATACAGTATATACTATATCTCTATATTAGATCGCTTTAAAATGAAATTTACCCCAAGCTTTATATTAAGTTATATTAATAAATATCCTGATGCATCCAAGCTTTATAATGTCAGTGTACAGGACCAACGAGTATGAAGCTCAAGAAAGTGCATCTATCCATTATAAACGTACTCCACACGGCTCCGGGGGGTTAATAAAGGCCTTCTGAAGCAAAGAGATGCATTTGTGTAAGAAAAATATCCATATTTAACAAGTTATAAAGTAAAATATTTAGCTTCCGCCTGACTGTATTCAAAAAAGCGTAACTGACTAATTTTCATTTTAAAGTGAACTAATCCTTCTCAGCTGATTTATTAAAACTGTATTTAAAAACAACAACATGGCACTCATGGTGTTGACACTGAAAAATATATGAAGTAGTGGCCTACATGTGAATGACCCCTCGAACATATGGACAAGCTCAGTTGCAAAATGTATTGCTGTGGACTGCAGGCCAGTGATGGCTTATGTTCAGAGATATAGTACTATACACTGTGTATACATAACCAGTACACTGTTCACTCACTCTTGGGCTGTTTAAGACGTGTCCTCACTGGTAATGTGTGGGTTAACAGAAGGTGAGGTACACCAGAAGGTGAATCCGTAGTAAGATCCTTCAGATGGTCTATGTGTTTTTGAAGCACTGGGCGAATATACAGCCTTTTCTCCCCTGACTGAATCAGACCTTGCTGAGGACAAATATAGACTAAAATTAGAAATTGGTCGCCTACATTATATATAGCCACAAATTCTGTATATAGGACAAACATAGACCACAGTAAAAAAACTTCTTACCAATTTGCCATGGCAGATGGGGAGAAGAGTTCTTGTATGTGCTGGTCTCAGTAACTTCAGCTGCTCGCAGCACATATCCTCCATTTTCTTCACCACACTGACCGTTGAGTTGATCACCATCTCCAGGCTTGTGGGACAGGATGCTGGTTGTTCATCTCTGTGCTGGCCCAGCTCAAATCTCTCTCCTTCGGTCTGAAACGAGCACCTCCACAGCCCTCTGAAAGACTCGTTCCTCGAGCAATTCACCCACACCAGCTCAAATTGAGGCACTGAAGAGAAGACAAACTACTAATGTCAGGGTATTTAGATGTTTACTTTAAATGTACTGACTTTTAAAACCTCTAATGTGTATGTATGAACCTACTGACCTATCTGTAAACCTTTTGACTCCTTATTTGTGACAACTATTTCTCAATATCTGACTCACCTGATTTAGTGGAAATGGTATCAAAATAATAAAATAAATCTTGAGGTTTCAGTGACTCTAAAAAATCCTGGGGGAAAAAAAAACAGAATACAATTCGATTTTGAATGCACAAAAAGCTAATTATGTTGCACAGAAAGACTGTAAAAGGCAACAGGCAAAGGTCAGATCATTTAATAAATTATAACATTTAAAAAAGATATACACTACTGTTCAAAAGTTTGGGCTCAGTAAGGTTTTAATTAAAAAAGAATACTTGCATTCAGCAAGGATGCCTTAAACTGATCAAAAGTGACAGTAAAGATATTAATAATGTGACAAAGATTTCTATTTTTAAATAAATCCTGTTCTTTTGAACATTCTATTCATCAAAGTATCCTGAAAAAAATGATCACTGTTTCAACAGAAAATGTTAAGCAGCATAACTGCTTTCAACATTGATACATTTCAAGCAGCAAATCAGCTATTAGAATAATTCCTCAAGAATCATGTGACATTTTCAATTGTTATACTATTTCTTTATAATATTACTGTTTTAACTGTATATTTGATCAAATAAATGCAGCCTTGGTGACAATAAGAGACTTTTTTCAAAAACATTAAACATTTTACTGATCCCAAACTTTTGAATCAAAGTGCACATCATCTTCTTCATGTTACTTTCTTACTTAATTTATTATTTTTGTTGTTTTATTACAGTGTTGATGTCAACAGCAAGTGAAATTCCTTGTACATGTGGACTTAAAAAATTTCTAAAATTTGTAAACATCCTAAAATAGGTCATGAATTTGCCTTTTTTCCAAGCTAAAAAGCACTTACCTTCTGCAAAGTGCATTGTGAAATCAGTAGAGCTGTTGTTTTTAACAAGCAGGGAACTAGAAAGAGCCAGATCAGAGTTCCCATGTTTGGCCACATCTGAAGCACAGGACAAACCAAATGCAGCGGAACCAGCCAGGAAATAGTGATCAGTCTACCGTACCACCGCAATTCTGACTGACAAACGTTTAAAGTTGGTTGAAAGTGTCCTGTACATAGACCAATGTCTCATTCTCTGCTTGTTTAGAAAAGTTAAACAAAAACGGTTATTGATCAGCATGGAGAAGCCCCACTGAAACACTGAGTTGATGAATGACAGACAATATTTGTTGACACACCATGAACTGTGTAGAAGGTAACAAGCTGTGATGTGGTTGGCTCTCTGTGGATGCCTGTTTTATTGATTTGTGACATTGCTACAAAACTGGAAAATAATTCTAATTCCAAATCACAGAACATGATGTTAAACTAGTCAAGGAGTGGATACTGCATTAAATAAATACTTTAGGAAAAAACAATAGTCAATTTATGGAACTTACTTAATAAAGAAGCCCTATTTACACCTTCTGAGACAATGATTTTCAGTGTTGTCAAAAAAAAAAAAGAAAAGAAATTATAATCAGAAATCTAGCCTTACTTTGTGGCATAATTAGTAATGAATATAATTACAGTATTAAAATAAATAATTTAATAATATTTGTAATTTGATGCAGCTTCTTAACTCTTAACGCTCAGCAAATTTGATAATGATTTATTTATGATATTTGGTGGGCCCAAAAGTATGAGACCACATTCAAAATCTGGCATTATGGGAAGGCTGATTCACAGTAGTTCACTTTCAAATTAAAATTTCCTAATAATTTACTCACCCCCATGTCATCCAAGATGTCCATGTCCTTCTTTCTTCAGTCGAAAAGAAATTAAGGTTTTTGATGAAAACATTCCAGGATTTTTCTCAATATAGTGGACTTCAATGGACCCCAAACGGATGAAAGTCAAAATTACAGTTTTAGTGCAGCTTCAAAGCATTTTACACAATCCCAGATGAGAAATAAGGATCTTATCTAGAGAAACCATTGCTCATTTTCTAAAAAAAAATTTAAAATTATATACGTTTTGACCATAAATGCTCATCTTGAACTAGCTCTCTTCTTCTTCTTCTCTATTTGAATTCCGGCAGTGTAGCCTAGATGCTGCTAAGTGTATTACTGCCCTCCTCAGGTTAAAGTTTGAACTAATTGTTATATACTTGCACATTGTATATGACAATTTAGTTCAAACTTTAGTTCAATCTAGTTCAAAGCTAGTTCAAGATGAGCATTTATGGTTAAAATGTATAAAATTGTTCTTTTTTTTCTTTTCTTTTTTGAGCGATGGTTTCTCTAGATAAGACCCTTATTTCTCGTCTAGGAAACACTTTGAAGCTGCACTGAAACTGTAATTTTGACCTTCAACCGTTTAAAGGCCATTGAATTCCACTATATGGAGAAAAATCCTGGAATGTTTTCATCAAAAACCTTCATTTCTTTTCGACTGAAGAAAGAAGGACATGAACATCTTGGTTGACATGGGGTTGAGTAAATTATCGGAAATTTGTATTTTTCCTGATAGTGTTCCTAAGAGTGTTTGTATTTTTAATACCCTAATCCCAGTTTAATACACAACCCATTACATCTTGTGGCTGGAAATGTGTTCGTAAAAATATTTTAAAATGCTATAAACTGTGTCGTTGAGTGTTAATAAAACGAGGGAGTTATGCAGCTTAAAGTAAAACAGTTTTGGGCTCGGTTTTGTGAACTGGTTCATTAAAAAAAATCTTCACCTGTAAATAAACAGTTTTGACATTTTAAAACAAGAAAACGTTATTGGGATGAAATTTACTTTTTTCAACTAAACTTAAAAACTCAAGACCATATAATTTGTAAAAATGCATAGAAGAACGATTTAAAATTTTAGTCCTTACTGTATATGTACTTTATATTAACATCTATGCGGCACGGCTCGGGACTTTTATTTTAGTAATGTCGTCTGGGCTTTTATATTGAAAAACAGCTTGTTCTTCGTTGCGAGTTTCACGCTGCTGTTTGTAGGGAAGCGCGTGCGGTCGGTGGGCAGGTAAAAACACACAGTGTTGAGGGACCGGAGAGGGTATGTTTGTGATGCCGAAAAAGTGAAAGCAAACCTATTACCGTCGACTTGTAAAAAGAGCGTATGTTTTTATCTGACCAGTGACTAAGTGTTTATATTACTTTATTGTGCCTCATTATTAGTGGCAGATGAGCTGAAGTCAGTTGTCGGTTGTTCGTAGCATTAGCAGTGGCGCGGCGTGGTGCAGCCCAAACAGTTAGCCGAGCCTTTTAGCTTCTGCTTGTTTTTAAAATCCCATCTATTCTATCCTTAGTCAAACTGACTGTAAATATGACGCAATTGTGTGTTTTAATTGAGCGAAAGCAGCACTTAAATAATTTGATCACTCGCACTAGTATGTGTGTCTGTTGCTAAGGGCCATTTCACGGTTGCTGGTGCGATCTGTTTGGTTTTAGTCCGTCGTCATATACATGATGGTCGGGTTTCAAACCGTTACCGCGATTATTAGTAGTCGGCCATTAGCTGAGACGTTTTCGTTGCGCAGCTCATCAATATCCCTACCTAGACAGCGTTTTTGGCCGAAATACGCGTTCGGTGTGCCGAAGTATGCCATCTAAGTAGGCGACTCGATAGGTTTTGGAACTCGGCCCTTAAAGAGATATACCCACTAAATGTTATTTATTATCGTTATATTGCTTCGAACGCTAATCACTGACTTTTAGTTTTAGGTGAGCTGTCCCTTTAAGATAGATGTGCTGTTTATATGTTGCAGGCGTGTTTTATTTTTTCAGGAGTGGGGTTTAGGTGGGCGTGTAAGTGGACACCAGTCCAGACTGTTTGCATGGCTATATTAAGGTGCTGGACAGATAGAGGGGTGATAGTCTTACATGGGAAGCACAGTGCTGAGAGTTAAACTAGCCACAGCCCCGCTGCACCTGTCACTAACCTTTTCTTACACAAACATCTTGGGAATACTTTTTTATAATCTTGTGTGTGTAATAATTTGTCTCTGTTTCCTCTTCTTCTCCAGACTTTTCTATTTTGTACATACATTATTTTGTATATACTGTTTATGATGACTTCAGTGGTCACTGATGCTGCCAGGGGCAATCGGGACAGAGCCCTACAACAAGCCACACACACCTCACAGCCACAGAAACAGATACAGGTGAGCAACACGCACTCCATTATTGAGGTGATGCATATGAACAGGCCCGAGTACCCACATATGACTGTGTGTTCTGATTATGGATGTCATCTGTCTCTAGGCGACAGCGGAACAGATCCGACTCGCCCAGATGATTTACGACAAAAATGATGCAGATTTTGAGGGCAAAGTCCAGCAGGTGAGCAGCATCAAAAGGAAAATTGTGGCCAACGTTTGTTAACGGTTCTTTTTTGTATTCTTCTAACACTGTACTAAAATACACACATACTTTCTACACAGTTGGAATCTGAGGCCCTATGGTAAAAAATCTCATCACATTATTAGGACCATATGATTTTATGATGATATGAAAGCAATTCACATGAACTTCATCTCCAGAGCCGCTCTGAGAGTTCACTTCAAACATTTCACCTTTAGATTCAGTTATATATTTTGTTCACTTGAGTACTTACAATATCCCAAATGTTGCAACTCTTTGTAAATCGTGAGAAAATTGCAATTTTAACCAAGGCTCCAAGACGTGTGAGGAGTCGCCTGTCAATTGCGCCATTCCTGCGTTTCTCTCGGTTTTCGGTTTTATTTTGTAGAAACCATGGAAACACCAAAGACGCTTTAATATTTACATGTTTTAATAGGCAAAGGAACAATGGTTTTGAGATTTATAGACTGAAAACTAAATATTGTTATATAGCTCAACACGTTTAATCTTGTTTAAATCTAATTTTCTTGATTTTTAGCTAATATAGCATAATCGGATGCAGCTTCCTTTTTAGTAACCGTAATGCAGAATTTTCTCCATCATACAAAATGTTTTAAAATTAATTGCATGCCATTTATCAACACAAGCCATCCAGCATTTAATATAATTTAAAATCGAGCTGCGTTACCTCATACTCATGACCGGAAGCAGCGCCGGCAACTGTGGCATAATAAAAGTTCCGCTGCTCGCGCCATGTTGCGCAATTGCTCCAGCGGTCTCGTTCAGCTCCCACAACACTCTGCTTCATACTACAGTAATGTTAATAATGGCATCCATGAACATGATTTCTTCCAAGTCCTATCCCGATTATTTTCCACCGGCTGTTGAGGTGAAGACCACATGTCCCAAGATTCATCAAGCTACGCCTTTGTTTTGAATAGGCCTCTAGTGACCTCTAGAGGACAGAAAATATTACATATTGCACCTTTAAATAATAAAGTACAGAATCCGGAATTTTTTTTTTCTTAAATATAACTCTTTTCACAGGTCCCTATTATTTTTCAAATTATTTGATTTTATTTTAAGTTTCTTTCGTTCAGTTTAGGGGTGGGTGATATAACACAATCTTATATCACAATATGAGTAATTTTATTTCATAATCAAATGCATAACAATAGTTATTTTTGCCTTTAGGTTTTTAAAATTTGATACCATTGAAATTTCATAATTCTCCTCACCAATTTCATTATCACAAAAATCCTAATACTACCCTAACTAACAAGTTAAAAAAAAAAACCTCAAGCTTACTGAAGACAAGTAAACAGTCAGTGATAAAATAAGAACAAAGAAACTACTTGCATGCAATAGTACAAAAAACTACAATAGAACAAAGACAAAATGAAATGGACCAACCTGGAAAACTTCAAGCACTAGAAATACAATGAGAAATATTACATGAATTATATAAAGTAACCAAATGTACAAAAAAACACTGCATAGTTTTCACTGTGCAAATTAAACATTTATTGATTAGTTATAAAAGTCATTTAGTCAAGAGCAGTGAGAGATTGTTTGATTAACATTGATACAGATGGCAGCAGGTTTATTAGGCTGCTGTCACTTTAAGACCAAATGCACAGATCTAATATACTGATACACATGCATTTTCTTTCTCAACTATTAATGTTCACTTAAGACAACCGTGTTTACGAGGATACTCGCAAAGAAAGGCATTTTGACATACATGTGTATTTGACAGTTCAAGCCCAATAAAAAGAACTCTAAAGCAGCGGCTTTATGTGCATGTTTCGGGTGTGTGCAGTTAGAAACTCTCTCAGACAGCATGCACATATATTGTGCTTTTTTTTTTTTTTTTTTTTTTAAACGCTTTTAAATTAAAAATTTTCTTGACGGTGCAGCACGGCAACGTCATGTGAGAGTAACTATGATAGAGATGATGATAAACTCTACCGGTTGACCAGTTTCTGCTGTTTTATCGTGTCTACCAGTATATTGCCCACCCTTATTTCAATTAAGTAGACATACTTTTTGATTATTAACATTTAATTAAACCATTAAAACAGAATCCAGAAATGGAGAACACAGCATTTGGGGAAAAATAAGGTGGATTTCATAGGGCCCTGCATTATGAATCGAATGTCATGAGAGACTGGGTGTTGCAAATTAAATTAAACATCTTTTTTTGTCGCAATGCCCTCACTGATTGTTCACAACTTTGATCAGTGTAATTCAATGTGTGATCAAACAACTCTTGAGTCAGTTCCTTTTAATGAATCAGTAAAAATGATTTGAGAATCAGTCTGAAACTTATGCCTTATTGTTTTTAATCAGTCCGAAGAATCATTCTCTTAATTGGTCTGGCTTTTTTCAGTGAACTGTAGTAACTTTTAAATGTCCAACTGAATCAATCAGGATGAGTTTTTTTATACTAAGTTCAAACAGATCAGTGTTAGGGCTAGGCAAAAAGATTTTTCAATTAATGGTTTTTTTTTTTAAATGTGGTCCATTCGATATTCTCAAAAGCCATGAATGGATCTTTTTTCCGTGTTCAATTCCGCAAATATTGAACATAATATCTGATTGACGTGAATCTTATTACTAGCTGTTGTTTTAAAAATTGTAATAGAAAATTGTGGAATTTCACTGGTATCTAAAATGTTGGTGTCATTATCTTATTGATTATAATACAATGTTACATGGGTCAAAAACAATATTTTATTTTTTTAATCACAATTTTGTGGTGGGGCCAGTGGAAATCACTCATTGAATCAAATTGAGAATTGAATCTAATTAAGATCTTGTGAATCAGAATCAAATAGAATTGAATCGGGACATCTTTACCGATATCTAGCCCTAATCATTATAATTCTTGGCTCAGAGATACGCATTGAGTTTTGTTGCAATGAATGGTAGGCTACTTGAATAAAAATGAATTCCTTATGCTTGATGTTCCTGATTTCTATCCTTAGCTTCCTAAATGGTTTGTGTATTTTTTTGTACATACAAGAGTTTGATTGCCTTTGGTTGTGCTTGTGTCCTAGCTCATGGAAGTTACAGGCAAAAATCAGGATGAGTGTATGGTGGCCCTTCACGACTGCAATGGGGACGTCAACAGGGCTATCAACTTCCTCCTTGAGGAGGTCACTGTCAAGGTGCACACTTGATACAATTCATAATGTTTTACTCGTTTCTAATTCAGTGTCTTTTGTAATAGTATTAATTGTACCAGAAAAACTAGACTGAGTTGAAATAATGCAATGGATTTTTTCCAACTTTACTAGTCTGCCATACTAGTTAAGCTGCAACAGATCTTTAATAAGCAGTTATGATGTACTGATTCTGTTTTGAAATATTCTTACACTGTGCTACTTTGCACAGGACTCATGGGAGACAGTTGGCAAGAAGAAAAGTGTTGGAAAAGAAGGGACGGCACCAGAGACCAGAGAGAAGAGAGGAGAAAGGGAAAGCAGAGGCCGCGGAGGTCCAAACAGACGTGGCCGAGGGGCCAGCCGCAACCAGGAAGGTGTGTCTTTCTGTGCTATTAATGTGTACATGTCCTGACATGCATGTATATGATTGTGTTTTTGCCTGAGGTGGTGACTAATGGCTTGCATAATAATGTTGTCGTGATTTGGTGAATGAGCGCTTCTTGTTGTCGGTCGTTGTTTTAAGGTCGGTTGGAAGAGAACGGGTTTGATTCAGCTCCAGGAGAGAGAGGAGGAGACCGCGGGCGCCGAGGAAGAGGGAGAGGTCAGAGCATTATACTCACTCCAAGTCATTACTGCTCATGAACACACTGCTGTTTCCTGAAGTGGTTTTTAAGTTGATTAGCTGCATAAAAATTATCTCTCAAATATAAACTAGAAGCATAACGTACACTTCTCTTCAAAAGTTTGGGGTCAGTAAGACAGTACAGTTTTGCTCAAGTTTACATACCCCTTGCAGAATTTAAGACATTAATATTAACAAAATAAGAGGGATCATAATTTCAAGGTTTTTTTGTTTTGTTTTTTTTTGTCCTGAATAAGTGGTTTCACATAACTGATGTTGACATTTGGTCCACAAGACAGAATAAATGAATTTACATAAATTAACCAGTTCAAAAGTTTACATACCCTTGAATCTTAATACTGCGTGCTACCTGGATGATTAACGACAGTTTTTATGTTTTTTGGTAGTTGTTAATGAGTTCCTTGTTCTGAGCAGTTAAAGGGTTAGTTCATCCAAAAATGAAAATTGTCATTAGTGAAAGTGCAATAATTCTGATGAAATGTAAAAAATTTCTCACATCAAAACAATCATTGCAATTATAATTGAGAAAAATAATCTTTCAGTTTATGCAGCATGAAGAAACTAGACTAAAATGGCCAGACATTTAGTCGTCTGTTTACTTGACTAAACAAAAACAGGACAAGGTTGACTAAATATGATAGAAACTAAAAAGAACATTTGACAGGACTCTGACTAAAAAAAAAAAAAAAAAAAAAAGGCTGACAAAATTAACACTATCCCTTTAATATCTATTCTGAGCATATCAAAGTAGTTCACCCAAAAATGAAAATTACCCCATGATTTACTCACCCTCAAGCCATCCTTGGTGCGTATATGGCCATCTTCTTTCAGACGAACACAGTTATGTTAAATAATATTCCCGCTCTTCCCAGCTTTATAACGGTAGTGAAGAAGAACGTGAGATTTTGAAGCCCCAAA
Source organism: Megalobrama amblycephala (assembly GCF_018812025.1). Classification (NCBI taxonomy): domain Eukaryota; kingdom Metazoa; phylum Chordata; class Actinopteri; order Cypriniformes; family Xenocyprididae; genus Megalobrama; species Megalobrama amblycephala. The sequence goes on from NC_063055.1 coordinate 16,451,987, forward strand.
AAAGTGCATGCATCCATCATAAAATATAATCCATATGGCTCCAGGGGGTTAATAAAGGCCTTCTGAAGCAAAGCTATGCATTTTTGTAAGAGAAATACCCATATTTAAAACTTTATAAACTACTGTACACATCGATTTACAGCGAAAGAGTAACCCCTGACCCGACGCATGACGTATTGACAAACGTGGAAGCGCAGAAGATGGAGCAAAACAAAGCACTGGTCACAAAAAAAGTCCAAAATGAGAATTTTTAAAGAGAAATGTCAGGATTTTGATATATAAGAGGAGCTTGAGTTTGTTGCCCAGCCCTATTTATTTGAACTGCAAGAGGCGTCTAAGCTTATGCTTCTCCTACATTGTGTTGTGTCAGAGGTTACTCTTTTGCTGTAAACCGATGCGTGCCGATGCCTGCTAGTTATTATAGTTAATAAAGTTTTAAATATGGATATTTTTCTTAAAAAAAAAAACATCGATTCACTTCAGAAGGCCTTTTTTAACCCCCTAGAGCCGTATGGATTACCTTTATGATGGATGGATGCACTTTTTGTACCCCTTCACTAACATTTTAAAGCTTGGAACAGCCAGGATATATTTCAATAACTCCTCTTGTGTTAGTCTGAAAGAAGTTAGTCATATGCACCTAGGATGAGGGTGAGTAATGCATTCTGGTATCTCAGACTGGGCAGGATGGGGCCTGTTCCTGTGTTGCTATTTGTGTCGCACTGTTTGTAGGGCACTTTATGTGACGGATGCGTTGTTTAAATCCGTTGCAACTCGAGATGGGGAAGATGAGAGAGAGAGGGAGCAAGAAAAAGACCGGAAAGAGTCATCAGAAGGGGCTGTCATGTCTCTTAAATGATTTCATTTCTTTAGCAAGGTGGTTAGCTTATCATATCTGAATGTTTGAATGTAGAAGTCTTAAAGATACAGGAGGGAAAAAAAGATTTATAAATGTACACAAGAACCAAAGACATTGTCATACTTGTTTGGAAAGACACAAGGTCAAGTAAATGACAACATTTTCATTTTTATATATATATATATATATATATATATATATATATATATATATATATATATATATATATATATATATATATATATATATATATATATATATATATATATATATATATATATATATGACAAAGTACTATTTTCACTTGTTCTAATTTTTATTTATACTCATACTCTCAGGTGTAGGAGGACGAGGAAGAGGCAGAGGAGCTGGAATGAGCAGGTTCTCTCAGGGAATGGGGTGAGCGTTCACACCTTTTGTTTTTCAAAACCAAAAAAATCTCTGTGCCCATTCAATGGAAAAAAAAAAAAGTTGGTCTTAGTCATTCTCACTCTCCTTTCGTTTGCTTGTCTTTGACTAGTAGGACTTTTAACCCTGCTGACTACGCCGGCTCTGCTGAAGCAGGGGATCCTGGAAGTGAGACTACTGAAGGAGCAGGTGAGTGCAGTTTATCGACCTGGGATTCTGGACACTGTTTCTTTAATAGAGCGGAAGTTGGTTCTCTAAAGCTTTTCGCTTAATCATATCTGAAGCCATTTTCAGAGTAGCATTGATGTCAGTTGAGACAGTTTTTAGTGGTATTGATTTCATACCACATGCTCTTTATAGATGGAAAATCAGAATGCTAATCTCATATCCCATCTATATAGTGCAAGTCATCCTCAAACCAAAAAGCAATTTTTTTTAAATGAACAAGCAATAAACAGGGTTTCTGAGTTTTTAGTTAAACATTCTCTAACTCTGGTGTCCTTTCAGGAGCCTGGAAGGACAGTCTGGAAGATTGGGCAGCCGAAGACTGGAATGAAGATGTGAGTAGTCTCATGTTAAAATAAAATTGGAAAAACTTGATCAAGAGATGTCAATGTGTAATGCTCACTTCTCCATTTATCAGCTATCTGAGACCAAAGTGTTCACTGCTTCCTATGCTCTTGGCTCCAAGAACCACATGCAGCCTGGACAGGGGTGAGTGCTTCCTGTGCTTCAGCACTTTCCAGCACAGAGCTCAAATGTATAGAGGCCTAGGAGTGTCACTTAAAAAGTAAAGTAAAAAAAATAAAATGACTTAAAATAATAAATATATTCATTCGATTTCAAAATTTGTTTTAAAAATCCCTTTTCAAATTGACATAGACATGTTCGTTTTAGTTGTGCTTTGTGCGTGACAGTGCGGATGAATGTGGTTCCTTCTCATAACTAAAAGAGAGTGAGATTATCCTGCTGCTCATAACATTCACTACTAGGCTTAAGAGATATAACCAGTTTAGATGGAAATGATCTCAAGACTAGCTGAAGATGTTATTGTAGCTGTATACATTAGAGACATGTACTTCCTTTAATAAAGGAAGCACATCTCTGTAACAACCCATAATGAAATGACCTTTCATAGTAGATAATGCTTTATAATGAACTCCGTTAGAGAGCTACATATGTTCAATAAAATACATTACTCACCTGTTGAGTAATAAAAAGACCATCTCCATGTCACATTTCAAATCCCTTAGTTCTCGCCATCTCCAAAAAGCAAAGCCAATGTTGATTCTCGTTTTATTACGAGATCTGTCGCATTCTCTTTTTGCCAGAAGACTCTCTTCTGTTTGACTTGTTTTTTTTTTTGTTTTTTTTAAATGGGTGATTCCCCAGAGGTTTAAGATTTAGCATGCTCCATGTCAACCTTTCTCGCTTGTTTTGACAACTAACAAGTCTACACCATACCTGTGCCAAAGTAGCCGGAGCAACTTTTCTCTATTACACAATTTCATGTGAAAACCATCCCGCTAGGTCTAAAATATAAACGCTTATAATAGGATTACCATAGTGAATCAGGGTAAGACAAAAAGTATTGGAAAATGGATTGATGTATTGATGTATGAATTGATTCTTTTTTTTCTTTTTTCTTTTTTTAAATTTAACAAACGTTACATGGTGTACTTTTAAAACACATGTTAAATTATATTAACTCATCACATAAACAACATTCATTTAATTAAATTGCCATTTTTGTCATTTACCAAATGCTTTTATTTATCCATTTGTCAATTAAGTTGCCATTGGGCAGTTCACACCTGGGAGCAGCCAATGTGTAAAGTGGCATTTTTTTTAAACTACTGGCAAATTGATAAAAGCAATATGTACATTTTGAAGTGCATGTAAAAATCAAATCAAGTAAGCTTATTATACAGTAGTAATCATTTGAAGTGGATCAAAAAAGTTAATCAAAGTTGTCCTAAGAAGAAGGTTTTTGGACAACTTTGAAAGGTTTTGGTCCACTTCAAATGTTGACTGCTGTATTTAACTGCACTTTTAATTAATTTAACAATGCATCTATTTGTCAGTTTGAAAAGTTTTTTTTTTTTCTCTCTTTTTTTAAAATACACATTTTAAGTTATATATTGATAGTAGTTTTATTTATTTTTAAAAAGCACACCTAAGGTTAGTCATTACAGGGCTCAACGCTAAGGATTTTTCTACTGGCCCAATCGGGCCAGTGGTTCAAATTTTTACTTGCCCCACAACAAAAAATTAATAAAGTAACAGAAAATAAAATGGACCTATAAAATAAGCCAAGTTATTTTTTTTGTTGTTTTTGATACATGTAACCTTAATAAATAAGGTTATGACATCAAAAGCTACTAGATTAAATTTTAAATATTGTTAAATAAGTAAACAGCAAGTAATAAAACAGTAATTTGATTATTACAAGTACTAGCACAAATTAATACAACAAAACAAACATATAAATGAAATAAACGGTGTTTTGAATAATGAATACATAATAATGAAAACAAGTTTTTCATGTAGGCTTAAACTATAGATATTACAATTTCTGTACTTAAATCTCCAATTATATAACTATAGATATATAACTATTGATTAAACTTTATTAATCAGTCAAGAGCAAATTGAAAATATAAAACGTTAAATACTGTTGTTTGAAATTATTTAAAAAAAATAAAATAAATGAAAAGACACTTTAAACCTGAAATTAAACCCTGCCAGTAGGTGGCAGTGAATCACTGTTAATGAGCGAGTCATTGAGATTCAACCGATTCATTCAAGTGGCTGATTCATTCAGGAAGTGTTGCTCAGAGACGCAAAACAATGGCTGTGGACTTTGTTTGGAACTATTTTTGTTGGCGAAATAGTGAAACAGGCGATTTGGTGTCTAAAATGTAAGTCACTTGATATTAAGTTCTTGTTCATTAAACTGTACTCTGTATAAAATCAATATCACATTTGTAATTGCTGATATTTGGAGAAAAACGGCGCTGTGTAATATTGTTTAACTATATTAAATGATATAAATATAAAAGATATACTGGGGCATTTTTGCCCCTTATCTTGAATTCTAGGGCATTCTAAAGGCATTTTAATAGACTAAATCACGCAGTGAAATCGTGCACTCTAAATATGCATGCGCACTAGTCTAACCTACTAGACTGTCACGCATTACATGCGTGAACTCAGTGTGTGTGTTTTTGTTTGGTTTTTGTAAAGTGAGGGACATACTCGATAATTTCAGACCGTTAAATCAACAATTACGATATCATAGACGATATATAACACACACCCTACAGCCCTGACCCGATCGGTCAAGTGACAGTTCAGTCTACTGTCCTGAGCGTCGTTCACACTGGCCCCGGGCCATCGGGCAGTCCTTATTGTCGAGCCCTGCATTACCTATACAACTTGTTTGCACTCTTGTTGGCTCAGCACCTTTTTATATAAATTTGGTTTGAAGAGTTGGAAGTAACTGATGAAACATCTCCTGACCAAAGATGCTGACTATTTGATTTGCCTTGCCTTGACCACTAAATGGTAAAGAGCCTGGTTTGGCTAGTGCTTAAACGTCTCTGTATTAAATATTCAACAAGCAGTTAAGAAGAGCAAGTTTAGACACATCTGTCTACCTGTGTGCTTTAAAATATTTGGCCAGCATTCAGGTATGATTCCCCTCCCAGTTTCGTGAATTTACGACTTTTAAGTTTGGCAATTGAAGTAAAAAAAAAAAAAAAAAAAAAAGCGCACAGCCTTACAACTGAGCAAGCAGTGACACAGATGAGCAGGCTTATATAAGTGCAGTCCCCACCAATATCCTCTCTTCCTTTGTTGTGGAAGCATCAGATGCAATAGGGCAGATCCACAGAAAAACAAATCTGTAATGTTTTGCATCACAGAGCAATGGCCTTTTTTGTAGTTGTCTGAAAGTTTGTCTCTGCTCCTCAGGATGGATCTCAGCTCTCTGTTGCCTAAGGTAGCTGAGGGCGACTCTGAGCTGGTTGGATTGGAGCCATCATCCCCTGATACTCTCACCCAGAGCCTGGTGTTCACCAACTCCCAGCAGCACACCACCCGAGCGCACACACACAGCTACGCTTCTGCTGCTGCTGGCACTTATGCACATGCTGCATCGGTGAGAACACAGACACACATACAGGCACTGAGACACCCCAGATTTATGAGGGCACTCTGGCTATTTTCGTAATTATTCACACAATATACTCTACCATTCAAAAGTGTGGGCTCGGTCAGATTTTAAAAAGAACAAGAAATGATACTTTTAGTTTTAAGGATTTACATTAAAATGCACTGAATGAATTAAAAGTGACAGTAAAGTGACAGTTTATGAAAACATTTGCTTGACATTTTTTTTTATTCAAAGAATCCTGAAGAAAAATGCATCACAACTGTTTTCAGCATTGATAAATCTTTCTTGAGCACCAAATTAGCATATTAGAATGATTTATGGAGGATCATGTGATGCTGAAGACTGGATCCCGGTCGAAGACTGCTGAACAGTGCCATCACAGCAATAAATGACATTTTAAAATAAATTTTACTGTATTTTTGATCAAATATATGCAGACTTGGTGAGCATAAGTGAATTCTTTTGAAATCATTCAATCATTAGTTCTATATGATGTTGCAAGTTGCAAAAATAGATGGAAATTATATAAAATATCTTATTTCAAACACTTAATATACAATGTTGGCAGATAAATCCCAATAAATTACAAAAATTTCTGATAACTGATATGGTGCCAGTATATAGTGTGCACAATTACATAGCATTTTCTTTACAATTTTTGTAAGAAGCAATAAGAAATGTCTTAAAGGTCCAGTGCTTTGGTACAAAGACAACATTTAAAAGTCTCATTCGTAGTAAAACAATATATTGAATGGCATAGTTTTTGCTTTGGTATCAAAATTGGTATCGATAATTGTGAAATTATAATGACAATACTTTCTTCTTTCCTTCTAGACCATGCCGGGATCCAGGCTTCCCCACAATGATGTACAGAAAACAGAGCCAATCTGCACACCCCGAATCACCCCTCTGTCCAATCAGTTTTCAGGGGCCCTGAGCAATGGCACTGCGTCTGTTGAATCCACTGCTCCGATGCTTATTGAATCCACACCTATGACCCTGAATGAACCCAAGGAGACCCCTGTTACAACAGCTCACTGTGAGTATTATGCATTTACTGTTTATACAATGTAATTACTGTTTATACAATGTAATTGTTGATTACACATGCAAATGAATGCCATTGCCGTTGCAGTCGATATAGTTTTGTAGTTTTACTCATCCTTAACACACTCTAATATTTATAAATATTCTCTATGAAAGATTGAAGCAACAAAGACTGACATTATGGAATACATCTTTTGTCTTTAGTGGACCTAAAGGCCCAACCCGACCCATCCCCCATCCTCAGCCATCTTACCCAGCATCAAAATGCAGCACTCCAGTCGGACCTGCCGGCTCAGGCCCGAGACACCGTCCCAATTCCACCATATGATGCGCCTTCTCCTACACTGAAACCCATCTGTGAACCTGTCGTCATCACTGCAGAGCCGTCACAACCTAGAAACATCAGACCACAGAGACGGAGAGTGCCCCCTCCATCTAAGGTAACAAAAGTACACCTGTAGCCCCTTTTATTTGGGGCTTTCACACCAGGTAGTTCTAAAAACTAGCCAAAAGGGTGGCTCCCCAAGAACTAATAGTTCCCTTAGGGCCGTTTACCTGGTTTGTCACACCGCCAGTAGGAACTATGAAGTGACGTAAGTTGAGCTTGTTGTGACTTATTTTGACGGTCTTCATTAGATTACGATCTGTTAACAGTCCTGTCTAATATGTTAGAACTGTTATTCAAAGATGGATAGATATAACTGTTATAGAAAGAAAGAAAGAAAGAAAGAAAGAATACTTATATGAAAAGTATTAGTGTTTGCCGTGTGGTTGATGTCCTGTGTCACTAGCTGAGCAGAAATGCATAATCCCGTTTTGCTTGGTCCCTTTAAAGTATTTGGATTTTTTTCCTTAACTCAAGAGGTTTTCCATGTTTGTGGAGTAAATATATAGGCTATAAACTGTGTGTACATGGCTTTTTTTTTTTTTTTTTTTTTTTTTTTTTTTTTAAATGGCGGGTACCTGTGTTTAATACAGGTTCGGCCAGTCAGCTTACACTTACATCACTGGTAGTTCCTGTAGTGCTGGTTTAGACCCTACTCTGAAGTAGGAGCTAATCTAGTTCCTTCAGGAGTTCCTATAACTAAAATCGTTCCTAGTTCCTGCGGTGTGAACACAACAAAATCTGGGTATTTCCGCCAATAGTTCTAGGAACTATGAAAAGGTGCGAAAAGACCCTGTTGTGCATGTGCCTTGTAACAATTTGGCAGCCATTAAAGAAGTTACCTCATTCATATAGTCTATTGGCTTTTCGTGTTTCATCAACAATACATTTTTGCGTTTGATTGCCAGATCCCCTCTTCGGCAGTAGAGATGCCAGGCTCTGCTGATGTGTCTGGGCTGAACGTGCAGTTTGGTGCACTGGATTTTGGATCCGAATCCACTGTGGAGAATCTCGACCAATCAGAAAGTAGCTGTCAGGAACCTGCGGCCGCTCCTCAAACCCAGTGCAGCCTGTACTCCAAGCCCACCACCATCAGGTCTGTGTGACCACCTGTGATGCTTCCTGTTTAGCATGTTTGCAAGATCTTAATGAAATAGCATGTTGTTACGGGATAAGCACATCCACAAAGGTGTTACTTTTAAAAGTAACTAACTTTCCCCAACACTGGTTATTGGCTTTCAAATATAAAGAGTTATCCTATTGTATCGTACAAAAATTTCATATCACATTCCACTCTCTAGTTTGAGTTTTCACATTCCAACTCAAAAATGGCTTTTTCAAATATATACACTTGGAAGAGTATCTTCAAAAAACGATGTTTTCATAGGACAAAAATGGTGTCTCAGTGTGGACGTAAGGCCAAAATGTAGAGAAAGATGTTTCCAAATGTATCTGGGTTAGTGTAGATGTAGCCCCAAACACAAGACTTTCGTTCATCTTTGAAACAAATGAAGAAATTTTCATAAAACCTAAGAGATATCTGTCCCATTCAACCAGTACTCAAGACGGTTCAAAAAGTTTATAAATCCATATTAATCAAGCTGTTTAATCAGTCTTCTGAAGAGACCCAATTTCTTTTTATGATGAACAGATTTAATTTATCATCAAATATAGTAAATAAGTTTTCAATGTTTGTTTGACGTGTGAGAACCAATGAGGTTTGTTCTCGCATGTCAAGCAAGTATGGTTGAGCTTCCGTTGACCATATTTGACATGCTCTATGTATGTGCACTGGTCAGTGTTAATATGCAGCTTTTCAGGAGATTCGGATTAAACGGTTCAGTTCATATGGATTACAGTGTCTTTATGAACTTTTTGAAGAATCAGGGTATCTTCCTTTCATTAGTTTTTTGATTTAATATTGAAATCAGAAAAATGAGAGAACCACACTTCTTCGTTTTTAAAAAGAAAACAAAAAAAACACAATTGGCTTGATTTTTTTTTTTTTTTTTTTTTTTTTTTTTTTTTTGTTCTGGGGTTGGAAACGAATAATCAGTTTGAATATTCAATCTCTACATGTGGGCAGGAATGAAATGCTTCTTTCTGCTGATTGGTCAACCAGACGTCCAACCATGTCATCAGTTGTTCATCGGTTCCACTCAACAGAATAATAGTCCCTCGCTGCTACAGCTGTACAGATTCTTAGTGCATTTATTCTACATTTCATCTATTTCTCATAAATATTAATTTACTTTGCAGCTGCACACAACTACCCCCAGCCTACAACTTTGGTACAATGCCCGTTTTATTTAACTGACCAACTATAAAAATGTGTGGCAAAGCTGCTTTACGCATTGGGCAGTGCGGAGCGAATGTACAATACATTGAAGAGAAGCACAAATCAGTAGCCTATCGATTTGATTGTAAATATGCAGCAGTCATAACTTTAGTTTTAGACAACACCCTGAGTTTGTTATTAGTTCAGAGATGGACTTTATTGAAATAATGATTTGGACGTCATGATTTGATGACAGAGGTGAACTCATTTGAGATGCCAGTTTGAAATAGGCTATCACACGTTTAAAAAAATAAAATAAAATAAATAAATAAATAAATAAAATATAAAAATATAAAAAAATAAATACCCATTTATTTATTTATATTTAATGTTAAATAAATGTAGTGTATAAATTTGCCATCTGTCTGTGTCAGAAATTCCCTTTACCATAAGGGACAATTGATTTTCAGGGGACTTTTTTTTTTTTTTTTTTTTTTTTTTTTTCCTTTTTCCTTTTTATATAGGATTTTTTCAGGTTAAGGTTATTACCAATTAAAGCCGAATAAACCAGGCATTGCAGATTGCAGAGGTGGCAAAAAGCAGCATCTGAAGTTGCTTTTAGATCTATTTAATGAGATGTTAGATAATGACTGTAGAGGGGCACTAAATGTGTAGCAATTACAATTGCGTAATGTAAGATTAATGTTTTAAATAACATTTTGAATACAGAAATATTAAATGAATGACACAATAAAACAAATATTTGGATTATGAAATGAATGTTGCCAGTAGGTGGCAGCAAGTCATTGTGTTAATGAATGAGTCATTTATTCAACTGATTCGTTCAAAACACTGATTCATTCAGGAATAAATATCAAGTGGATCTCTATAATCTATTGGGCCATTGTATCACTTGTTCAACTGATGACAACATGGTTTGACGTCTGGTTGACCAATCAGTGGAAATGGGCGTTTCATTCCCGCCCACATGTAGAGATTGAATATTCAAGCTGATTATTCGTTTCCAACCCCAGAATGAAAAAATGAAAAATCAAGCCAATTTTTTTTCTTTTCATTTTCTTTTTATAAATGAAAAACAAAGTGTGGTTTTCTCTGGGTCTTTTTTTTTTTCCTAATATTAAATCAAAAAACGAATGAATGGAAGATACCCTGATTTTGAAGCTTAAATGTTTTGGTGGAATGGACTTCTAGTGGAGTGACATCTCTCAGGTTTCATTAAAAATATCTTTGTTTTGAAATGTTTTGACGATAAACAGAAGTAATAGGTTTGGAATGACGCGAGGGTGAGTAATGAGAATTTTCATCTTTTGGTGAACTAGACCTTTAACACTATCTGTAAGCAATTCTACCATATTTAGAAAATGTTTGACTGTGGAAATCAGCATTGCCACGAAGTCAGTTAAAGCCCAGAACATTCCATAAACAAGTGACTTTAGTGCAGTTCTAATCAAGTCATCTTTTTTCTTTTTCCTTTTAGTGAGTCTCTAGGTGGCTTGCCTCCAGCAGTAATGGAGTCCAGTTACCCATCTGCCTCTCTGGGTTTACCAAGCACTACTGCTCCTTCTGTTTTGGCTCCCTCCTCAACCAACAGAGTGGAGTCATCTGCCACCACCCCTCTCAGTGTATGACCAAAACTCTTTCAATCTTTTCACGTTTTAGGTGCCGTCACATTTACTGGTCCTCTAAGGCTGCATTTACACTGCTTTGTTCAAGTGACCCAATTCCGAATGGAAAAAATCTGATATGAATTGGAAATAAATCTACATGAATCGGATACGTGCATTTGCGCCTGCCGTGTAATCGCACAGATTGGATATTCCCCTCTCAATGCGAGTCGTACGTCGTGGAAAAAGTCTTTTTTTGAAACATTTTGCGGTACAGATATACAGTAGTCAACATTTGAAGTGGATCAAAAAAGTTGATCGAAGTTGTCGTAAGAACTAAGTTGTTCTAAGAAGAAGGTTTAAGGACAACGTTGAAAGGTTTTGATCTACTTCAAATTTTGAGTACTGTATTTATAACAAAAGAAACGTATCTAGTTGACTAGCAGAGTATTAATTTCCTTCGTTTGTGTTAAAGGAACACTCCACTTTTTTTGAAAATAGGCTCATTTTCCAACTCCGTTTTCCAAGTTTTACCGTTTTCGAATCCATATTTTAGCATAGCTTAGCATAGTTCGTTGAATCTGATTAGACGGTTTGCATCTCTCTCAAATAACCGAAGTTTCGATTATTTTTCCCATTTAAAACTTGACTCTTCTGTAGTTACATCATGTACTAAGACCGACGGAAAATGACAAGTTGCGACTTTCTAGGCCGATATGGCTAAGAACTATACTCTCCTTCTCAGCGCCTGTGACCCCCTGCTTGCACAGGCAGCGTGCCTTGCAACCATGGAGACATTTGTGAGAGACTGTGCATAATATCATTGCACCTGCTGCACCCATGGTACGGCAGCAAAGTTCCTTGATTATTACGCTGGAATGAGAGTATGGTTCCTAGCCATACCGGCCTAGCAACTTTTTATTTTCTGTATTTTCGGTCTAAGTACACAATGTAACTACAGAAGAGTCAAGTTTTAAATAGGAAAAATATCAGAACACTTTGTTCATTTTTGAGCGAGATGCTAACGGTCTAATCAGATTCAATAATGCTAAATATGCTAAAAGTGCTACCACCAGACCTTTAAATAAAAGGCGATTTGGCACTGAAATGTGTTGCTTTTGAAATCATGCTGAGTGCTCGTTATCCTTATCCAGTCATCAAAAAACATCTTAAAGTCATGAAATGCTTTTTTTTTCTTTTTCTTTTTTTTCCTCCCCCTTCTTTGGTGGAAGGTAAAAAATATTTAGATGTTTTGTTTTAATTTTCACACAATGGAAGTCAATAGGATACAGTGTTGTTTGGTTACCAGCATTTATCAGAATATCATTTATGTTCTGCTAAAGGAAGTCATACAGGTTTGTAACATGAGATTAAGTAAATGATGACTGACACTTTCAATACTTTGTCACACTTCACTTATTGTATGATTTACCTTTTATTTGTAATTTATTAATGCTAATTCCTTTTTTTCTCTTGTATGCTAGTCTCAAGTAACTGAAATGTTAGTTTAACTAATAGCTGAATCTGTTTATCGGTTTTCCCACAGAATGGATTCAGTGAAATAAGGATATCTAGCGCACAGGAAGGTAATTGAGTTCTGTATTAGAAGACTTTCCATTTTTACCTGTACTTTCTTTGCTATGTGAATTTATAGCATAGACCACAATTCACATTTTTGTCCTGATATATCTGCAGCTGTTCCATCCAGCACCCCTCAGCCCGTATCAACAGCCCTGCCCACTGAGAACGGCTTGTCATCTTCATCGCTCTCATCTTCCTCCTCTTCAACAGCACCGCCTGCCCTCAGCACAGCTCTTTCTTCACTTAGCAGGTACTACCACTCCATTAGAATTTCAGTCTTATTAAATATTCATGAAAGGAAATCAATCTCCTTATCTCATGGTTGCTTGTTCTGTCACGTGAGCAGCGTTAACTCTCCTGGATCTTCTGCGCCCACCAGCTCTTCTCTGAGCGTAAGTGTCTTTTAAGGCTCCTCCTATTTCCACTTTTATTTTTTTCCAGTTTCCTCACTGTATTTCGCTCTTTACCTGAGCTTCTGTTTGTCCTGATTTCAGCAATGAGCTTCTCTTCTCATGATATTTGAGGGGCTTTATATTATGGATGTGTGGATGGTGTGCCTTGATCAATGTTAAATAAATTTGAAATGTTTCCTTTAGACCCAGATGGGTGCTGACGTGAACGTGAGCCTGTCCACATACTCTGGCTCTGTGTCGAGCGTGTCCAGCTCAGCGGTCAACTCGAACAGCCTGAGCGCAGGAACCCAGAACCTAACCGCTAACGGTCCATCCGCTCCCTCTGCTGTCCGTTCTGCTCCTCTGCAGACCACCATCACACCCTCCAATACCTCTGGTCAGTCACACAAAAACATTTACTGCATATGATTATAGTGTTGCAGCAAAGTTGGCAGTATTTTTATGATTTGCTGTTGAACTACTGACCAACTCCTTTTTATATATATCTATACATTATACTTATCTATACATTTATATATATATATATATATATATATATATATATATATATATATATATATATATATATATATATATATGTAAATGTATATTTTCATCAGCATTTCAAGTCAATCTGTAGATAGTGTGTGGTTGGTGTAATATTTGAATGGTACGTTTTAACTGAAAATGTTGTTTCCACATGTTTTTTTTTTTTTTTTCAACATCTTCAGGTAAGGCACCTCCTAACCTGGCTCAAGGAGTACCACCGCTGCTGGCCAGTCAGTACATCATGGGTCCTGGTGGCCTCCTTCCTGCTTACCCGGTTAGTGTATGGCTGATCTGCTCTCAGATGGAGGAAGCAAAAAAATAAAAATAAAAAAATAAATATATCACACATATATATATACACACACTTTTATTGTGATGTTTATCTTTGTTGAAGTGTTCAAGTATTCTTGTCTGCATCACATTGATGGTATTGATCTGTGTCTTATCTTTCTGTATTTTCTCATCCCTAAAGCCAATCTATGGATATGAAGATCTACAAATGATGCAGTCCCGCCTGCCCATGGTAACAATTTCATAGTCAACTGTTTGTCACAACACTTAACTCTTGTCAATGCTCCTTTTTCGTCTATTAAAAGTTTGCCCAAAAATAAACTCTAGTCAGTAGGGCTGCATTTGGGGAATATATATATATATATATGTATATATTTTAATGTTCCTGGTTTACTGTGCTTGTTTGTTGAGCTGTGCAATTTGGCCAACAATTTATTATATATCAATATGACTAAAATAGTTATTTTTATGATTATTAGTAGTAGTTGTAGTATTAGTAAGTAAAAAATATTAAATTATGGTTAATAAATTTTGAATGCGTGCCCAATTTTTTACTTTTGAATTAATCTGTTTAGGCTCATAATTTGCACGTATCAGGGAGCCGCTATCTATATGCAGGGTTTTGAAATCGCTTTTGAATGTGTACACTTTTGCTTTTGAATTTGCAATGACGCGTACTCTGTGTACAGGGAGCAGCGGTACTGACATTTTACGATATTTTTTTAAGATATTTTTAAGATATTTGTCAATGACGCTCAGGATTGGTTTATAATTGTAGTGTCCGTTGTCCTAACTAAATGGATTTTATTTGTGTATAAAAAAAAAAGAAAAGAAAAGCAAAACAGTGCCGAGGTGGCCTAGTAATATAATCGGTGTACAGCCGAACATTGTGTAACACCGACTACCACAGCAAACCTACTCATGACCCCTTTAAGTAAAATTATAAAATGACTGAATGGTGGCAATTTGACTTGTTCTTTAAGATTTTTATTTCTCATAGATTGTTTTCTCGATTGTAGGATTATTATGGCATGACTTTCCCTGGTACAGCGCTAGCTGGCAGAGATGGAGGATTAGCAAGCAATCCTTACTCGGGTAAGCAGCCATTGTCTTTGTTTTACTCTTTTTACGGATAGGACTACGAGTTGTTGCATTCCAGTACTTGGTAAGTCTAAAAGACTTTTCTGTCTCTTGCTCATACAGGTGAACCTACCAAATTTGGCCGCAGTGACTCAAACTCCCCAGCCCCTGCCACCAGTCTCTCATCTGTGCCACCCTCACAGTCTCAACAGAGTGCTGTTCCCCCTCAAAATCAAGGACCGCAGAACCCAGGTCAAGCCCAGCAGGGTCAGACCCAGGCCTTCCTCAACCCCCCTCTGCCTCCAGGTTATGGCTACACCAGCTTGCCCTACTACCCTGGGATGCCGGGAGTGCCCAGTGCCTTCCAGTACGGCCCCACTGTCTTCATGCCCCCAGCGTCCACAAAGCAACATAGTATGGGCCCCTCCAGCCAGTATCAGCACCAGGCTGGATACAGCCAGCACACATATGGTCCAGGTAACTGTTACAGGCTACTTAATTGTCATTTTAACCCTGTAAAGCCTGGCACTTGAAATAAGAAAAATCTCATTTTTGAAATAAAAAATTATTGAACCTTATGACAAAATGTAAAAAATTTCCCTGTTGAGTATCATATTTGATACACATCAGGCTTTTGTGGTACATGTAGTATGATATAGAAGTAGGGCTGTCACGATTTCTCAATTAAATTCGAGTACACGATTTAAAAATGAATCCTAAATTGCTATTTACCCGTGTCGATTAACTGGCAAAATACTGGAAGCAGCGCATTCCATGGAGAAGAATCCATAAAACGCATTATTAGAGCGTTTAAGGCTGTGCGACGTATTAAAGGCTGTGATTCAATTAAATAAATATATGCGCTGCAGGTTTCAAAGTGAACTCGGTCTCTGCATGTGCTGTTTGGGTTTTTAGTGAAGTGCATTTGGGAAATGCATGATGCGCTTTGCGTTTCATAGCGAATTGTTGCACTGCTTATTTACATGCTTTGAGCATGTCTCAGCAGCTCAGTTAACAAACTCCATCTCCTGCATATGGTGAGTTTGTCTTGCTTATAACTAGGGATGGGCGATATATCGCATGCGATTGTCACGCACATTTTGTCAGTAAATCCGGTTCCCTGATTACCGCTAAATCGCCATCACCTGCTTTCAAATGGAGCGGCATTTAATAGACAGAGCTGTAGTTCACTGACAAGCTACGCAATATCACGTTCATTATCGCTGATTAATCGCCTTCGATAACGAACGCGATATTGCGTAGCTTGTCATTGAACTACGGCTCTATTAAATGGCGCTCCATTTGAAAGCGGGTGATGGCGATTTAGTGGTAATATAACCGGCTTTACTGACGAAATGCGCGTGACAGTCCCATGCGATATATCGCCCAGCCTTACTTATAACTTTCATCTGGGAACGCAACGTGCAGCATTTCAATAGATTTATAACGAAAGTCATTTATAAACCTGTGTCAACCCAGGAGAATAAATCAATGTTTCTAAGCTCTGAACCATGTCCAAGCGTGTTTGACAAGTGTGATCACTCCGTTCTGTGCCCAGGCGCGGTTCGTTTAGCCAGCCCTGGCCCTCTTGGAAGAGGTGGGCAAGAGCGCGGTTCGCATGCAGTGTGATCGCTAACCATGCCTGAGCACAGAACAGTTACTACTTTTGTGTGCGCTACTGTCATTACGATGGCAAACATCTTTATTACTACTCTGGTAGTACACTTATCAATCCATGCAATTAATTTGAGTGTATTTGGGTTTATAGCGGGTATAGATCTCAACTTATTGATGAACAGGAATTGTAGTTTGCAAATAAAGCTGCAAATTCCTCCATTAACGTCAGTTGCTGTAATCCTCTGATACGTGCAAGTGAAAATCCCTGCGTGGCATAAAAGATAAATGTATTAAGCAGTATCTTAGTGAAAGTGCATTTCTTCCTGTTTTCTTCCATTAAAAAAGTTGCATGGTATATGACGTAAGCGTGCTCTGGCCCGGAACGTTAAGGGCAATGTGAGTGTGGGCTAGCGGGGGAGAGGGGAGGGGGGTCAAACGCGCTCGGGCTCAGTTCAAGGCAACCGTGCCTAGTGTGAGTACACCCTAAATATGTAAATTGCTGTTAATCGTGACTTCAAAATAAAAGTTTAAACCCTTGCTCTGAGTTTGCATGTTTTGATGTCCACATGTTCGTTCAAGAAATTGCAGTGGCTGTAGCGTTTCTATTGGCAAAATATTAAAGATTAAGTGGACATTTGAATTAAATGTTGATCGGCAAATATTGAACAAGGATTTGATCATGCTGTAAAGTGTAACAATCACCAGGCCGTTGGTGCTCTGCAGGCATTTGTTGTAACATAATGTACACCAGTTCATTGTTTATAATTATGTATATTACATTGTGTATTTTATTAGTGTTGTTCAATAAAACCATGTGATTACTTGCTTTTGATACTATATTTTAACATATTATTGCTGCCTCAATGTCATATATGTATTTAAAGTCATTTTAAAGGCTGTTGTCCATTTTAGGTCTATTTTTATTACCACCAAATTTCTTTTTATCAGATTACTCGATTAATCATTACAATAATCGACCGACAATCAGCAAAATAATCGTTAGTGACAGCCCTATATAAGGATATGGAGTTTATACTGAAGGAGGGGAAAAACAATTTTATTCAGAGGCCTCAAACTGAGCATGAATACGCAATTTGGTGCAGTTGCTGATATTTAGATGACCTATAAGTAAGAGAGCTTACTTTTTGACAATTTAAACTTATTCTGATAACTATATATAGTAGACTATTGCATAAAATGCATACAAGTATTAGTTGTCACACTGTATCTCTCCAAAATATGTCTTAGTAAAATATTTAAATGCTTAGATTTATGATCAAATCTCTAGTTATTGTGAGGGGCAAATACATACAATTCAGTGCAATACAATGATGATTGATAGATGTACACATAAACATTCCTCTATCAATTTTGATTTTTTTTTTTTTTTTTTTAGAAAAATCATGTTAAAATGTATGTATTATCAAGTAAAGTTGCCTCAGTCTAGTAAGAGTTCATCTTGAAATATTGCTAACAATATAAAAGTTGTTCTTATGTTTAGTTTATAAAAATCATTAAAGATTTCAGAGCAAAAAGACACGCGTACCACGACCTGAAGGTGAACATTTTTACAATTACACTAAAAGGCCTTTTACTTGCTAAAACCCCCCAAAAAGTAGTGCTTTTGAGAGTCCAAATGTTAATCTTTGGCTGGAAAATGCACTACTTGTTTTGAAATCTCTTATTTTCTCCTAAGCTTTTGATGAGTTGTCCCAGGCTCATGCTGGAGGAGATTATGGGAAAGGAGGATATGGAGGAAGCTCCCAGGCCAAAGGTGTCGGCAACAGCGCGGGAAAAGGTAGATCTTGCTCTCACAATATATGCACAGATGTAGTTTGTTCTATGGCTGCAACTAACGGTTATTTTGATAATAAATTATTTCTTTTAATTGGATGAGAAAATCCAAAAATTATTGAAAAATAATTAATTAAAAAGCATGACAGATAAATAAATAAAATCTTATCTATGTTGGTCAGCGGTTCCCAATTCCAGTCCTCACACCTCCCCGCTCTGCGCAGTTTGTATGTATCTCATCTAACGCTCATCAGAAGAGGGCTCCGTGAACTCTGGTGCATTCCTATTGACAGGGTCCCTACTAAGTGTCTCTGTGAGGGTTGGTTTGATGCCATAATATACTTCCGTAAATAAATATAATACAAATTACCATACTTTCATTTAATATACATGTGTATAACACATCCATATAAATATTAATTATAATTTTCACTCTAATCTGTCCAATTCAGAAGACCTAAACTGAATGATAAATGTTTGTTGCGATGTTTAATATGAAGATAAATTGTAATTTGGCAATGTCCTTTTATCTCTTTAACCCTTAATCATGATGGTTGACATGTCAACTGTTGCATTTCAAGCACTTTACACCTGCAAAAAGCCGCGTACAAACATGCATGCTTTAGATTGGAATCTCCCTTAAAATGATGAAATACCTTATAAGTCCACTTCGTATTTCACTTATGATGAGGGCTGAAGCGACGCGTCGACGTAATCGATTTACGTTGATTATAAGTCGATTTGCTTGGTAAGGTTCGATGCATCACATCGTTTACACTCATCCCTGTCGTTTCACACAAAACAATGTACTAGAGGCGATGCTAATGGCTAGTTTTTTTTTTTCTTTTACGAGCGAGTGATGACAACTGTATTCATATAACTGAACACCAGCACAAGTGCACATTTTCAGGACTTGCGTTCTCGACAAACCTGCACTGAATGATGGAGCCGCACTGGACAACTAGTTGTGTATAACGTGAGAGGCACACTGAATGGCTGGCTCAAACAAACTCTGAAGTCATTGTTGGTTCTGATTGGTTAAAATATATGATGGATAAAGTGGCACCTCAATTTATGACACATTTATTTAATGCGCTGTGAATTACAATTAAACTGGTGTTATGGACATTGCCATCTTTGATAGTGTTGCTATGGTTACCTTAATGCAGTCATGACTTCAGCTGTTTGTTCATGATATATATTCAAGCAGATACTTGAAACTGCTGAATGAAGAAAACACTTTTTTATATTGTACAATAATTGTACAACAGCATTTTTCAATGTTAGTACATAAAGACACCTAATACAAAATGGGAGCAAAAAATATATAGATTAATCGATCATCAAAATAATTGTTTGCTAAAGCCCTACTTGCAGTAGTACGCAATAGTAACTGCAGAGCCGCAGCGCTGGTGAATAAAAAAGGCGCAAAAAAACCCTGCATGTTTACATTGAAAAGCAGTTAAAAGCAGCGGAACTTACACTAAACAGTTTCGACAGAGCTTTATGATTGGACCAAAGCAAATTTACATCACATTCTGACCTTGTACATGCTCATACCAGTAATCTTCATTCGTTGATCACACACAGCCTCATTCCGGTAATGTTACAACTTATACTGGTAAATTGGTGATTTACTGGTATTTTTAAGTGGTCCTTTATTTACACATGATCTGTTAATTTATCAATAAAGTTTGTATGTGTGAAAGGGGCTAATGATACAACTGTAAATTGGAAGTTATGCGCTGAGAAAAGCGCCTCTCAGACATTGTTGATTTTCATTATTGATTTTGATTATTTCTTGTAGTCTTAGTTGATTTAATAGAATATAGAGTGCTGCATGAATGAGTTCTAAAACATGGAAATGAACATTTTTGCACTTTCAGTTCCATCATCCCGAAGTTGAAATTTTTTGATTAAATGCTTGAAATAAGTTCTGTGGTTAACACAAGCTCACAAGATATTTCATGTTTTATTCAACAACATAAGATACATCAGCAATACCCACTTGTAATGGTAAATGGTAATGCAGAGGCTTTATTGTCAAGGACAGTAAACGTCATCACACCATGCAGTAAGATATATCGCACCTATTAAATCTGTTCAAACTCAAGCTTTCCAAATTTTCTATTTGAAATGAATATTGAAAGATGTCAGAAGTGTAGTGGTGATGACACTGATGTGATCGTGATGTAGTTTTAAACTGAATTAACTTTAGCTTTTTACTCTTGGCGATTGTATTTAAGCTTAAAATTACAAATATTTTGTTAATTTGTGAAGATTATCAACAAAACCTGAAAGAATCATTAACTTTTGTTGGTCACAGAGTTTATTTCCTGCAATAATCCATAAGACAATATAATAGCCCTATTGACTTTGTGTACCAGAGTGAATCAAAGTTCCGGGTTGGCCTAGAAGAAAAATCACTGCAGCACTCTATAAATCTTACTAAACAGACTGTAACAACGAGACAGAGCTTGCAGATGTATTGAATAAATGGTCCTATATGATGATGATGATGATGATGATTTCATTCACTTATTTCAAACCTTTTTTTAGCACCAGGACTGTCTGGATCTGCGAGTTCAGAGCTCACTGGAACAGTCTACAGCAAGACTCAGGTGAAGTTCACATTTTTGCTTGGAAAAACAACTGAAGGAGCCATATTTATACATTTAAAAAAAAAAAAAAAAAAAAAAACTGTTTTGTTTGATATACTTATGTTAGTCAAGGCTTCTTGCACCAAAACAGTCATAATAAACTAGTGTGACAAACCAGTGTGTCTGATTACAATAAGTTAAAATATAACAAATAGTAGTTTGCAACATTCAGCATAATAGACTGTTTATGTAAAACTAAAACAACTTGAAGATGCTCTGGAAGCCTCGCACATTCAAGGTAAAATTAGACACATCCGATAAAAATAGTGGATTAGACTGTCTTTTGGTAATGTTGTATCTTTAAGACTTCTGTCTATAAATGACCTTGCTTATGATTGGCTGACTACTTCGCATGTGAGGTTCATAACACATGGTCGCTTTCATGTGCACATAATTGTAATGTCAACCAAAGTCAATTAAAGTTGCAGTAAGTGATTTCTGAGAAAAGCGGAGACAAATTTGTGAATATTTGTTCCATGTCTGTTCTGTGTATGCTGAAAAAGTGTTTTCTACATAGTCCTGGCTATGTAAATAAGAGAAAATGGGACCGATCCACAGAGCGCCAAAACATTATTGATTATATTGGATTTCTGATTGGGTGGTCATGGTCAGTAAGTTGAGGGTTAATATTTATTAAATAACAAGAGACACACACACTTGTGGCATTACAATCACATTGAAAGTTCATCGTAACTGCCTTTTTTAATTTAACACCTTTTTAATTTAACACCTTTTTCAAAAACTCAAACTGTCTTTGGCAGCCCTCATTTTTAAAGAAAATATATTAAAGTATCCTTATATTAATCATTAATAATTATTTTAATATTTTACATGAATAACTTTTAACATTTTAATCTTAATGAACATTTTAAAATTAAATATTGTAATATTTATTATATATAAAACCTAATGAGTCCTTTCAAGGCCATTAATCTGTTTTCTCTGACCCCTCTAGACATTTGACAAGCAGGGTTTCCCTACAGCGGCCGGCCCTGCGTTCAGCCTGCCCTCAGCTCTGGGAGGAACCGGCCCACTGAACCCCGCAGGTGCCCCCGGATATGCCCCTGCACCCTTCCTTCATATACTGCCTCATCAGCAGCCCCCCTCACAGTTACTGCACCACCACATGGCTCAAGACACACAGGTACATCACATGTAAACGTATTCTTATCATTTTATCATATCATTTTTAGATATGTTGCTTTCAGTTAAAACGGCTCAAACATGCATTTTACGACCTGCTTACACCTGGTAAGGTTGATCAGATCACAAGTAGATGATGGAGACACAAACCGAACGTGGTGAATGCATGTTAGAAATCAGGAATGGTGAAAGAACATTGTGCTTGGTAACCAAACCAAATTTGGGTCTTCAGCTGACAAAAGTTTAAATCCCGTCTGGCTAGCGCACATCCCATAATGTTTACTCATTATGTCAGTAGGCTTTTTTTTTTGTTGTTGTTGTTGCTGTTTGAAGGCATTGGACCACAAGAGCAAGCCTCTGGAACAGTGTTAATTTTGACAGCAAATTTTGATTTAGTTTTAGTCATAGTCTTTTGACTAAAATGCTATTTAGTTTGTCATATTTTAGTCATCGGAAATTGTTTTAGTTTTAGTCTAGTTTTAGTCGACTAAATCTACAGTAGATTTAGTCAACTAAAATCTAATTTAGTTAAATTGTAATGCATTAAGCATTTCTCTAACACACAGATCCAATACACTGATATAGGTACATCTGATATTCCCCAAACTGTTTGTTCACCCAACTGTACTTTGCTCGCCAAAGCGGACAGTTTTTGACCGTTCAAGTGCAAAAACACACGAAAGAGCAAAATTCAGTACTTTTCAGGGATTGACACACTTATCATTGAGGTACTATTATAGTTTTCGTATAAAAAAATTGTATTAGATTTGATTTTTAGTTTTTCTGCTTTCATTGTAATTTTAGTTAAAAGTTTTAGTAATTTGTGTTTGTCTTTTAGTTTTTGCTTTTAATGTCTATACGTTTTTATTTGTTTATTTTAATACCTCAAGTTAAGCTAAAGCTTAGAAATTATGAAATAAGTTTACATTTTTATATATTTATTTATTTCAGTTAATGTTCATTTCAAGTAATGAAGATTTCTTTGGTTTTAGGTTTAGTTAACTATAATAACCCTTATACTTGTAAAATATATTGAATAATGTCAAATAATGTTCTTAGTCTTTCCTTCCTGTGACAGAAGATACAGTAGTTTACTATGAATTAAATAGAAATTAAATTAAATACAATTCATTGTTTAAACAAAATTACAATAATGACCAGGAAAAATATAATTATAAACCATCCCGAAATACACTATGACTCTTATTCTGAAATATCTGCAGTCTGCACTGTAGCAGGCTACTCATGAGGGAGATAAAATATGCATTTTTACAGCCGTCTAAAACATTCTACCATATAAACATTATGTAGTAAACATTGTCATAATTCATCAACATTAGCTTAGGTAATCGCATGGCATAAATATGAGCTATTCATTAATTGCGAAGCGGTTTGAAGTGCTGCTGGGCGAGCCTGTAGAGCGCGCAACAGCGCTGCTTTTTCCCATGGTTAGATCAGCATGTTACACTTCAAATGTGCGCATCTTCTACACAGGACAGCAGTTCTGACTGGATATCTTCCCAAATCGTCCATCTCTTTCATTTTCGTCTCGTTTTTATTCGTTGATGAAAATTTGAGTAGATTTTAGTCATAGTTTTAGTCATTCAAAACGCATTTTTATTTAGTCATCATCTCGTTTTCGTCCGTGAAAATGTTGTTGACAAATTATTCGTCAACGAAATTAACACTGCTCTGGAAGTGGGTGAGAGTAGACAACCTTAAAACATTTTAGACCCCGTTTACACCTGTATTTAGCATCGTCCACTTGTGATCCGATCAGCCAAAACACATTTTAATACCAGGTGTGAACAGGGCCTTAGTCTGGGACTAGGCTTAAGCCTTGTCTGTGAAACCGGGGGATAAACTATTAATCAGATGACAGAAGGCATCTTAGAAGATTGTGTGCAGGTTTTTCAGTAAAGCTTTGATCATGTTCATCATTTAGAGGCCCTAGAAATGTGCATATCAAATATGATATATATAACTAACTGTCAATGTTGATGTCTTCTGCAGGGGCAACGCAGTCAGTCCAACAGCATGCAGAAGAGTCAGGGCAAGTCCAACTACAGCAGCTCTCCTTACTGGGCCAACTGAATGCTCCGTTTATGCCGTTACTGATCTGAAACGCCCAAATCTGTGTGTCCGCACTGTCCTGACTCTAACATGAAATGCACACTCGCACAAAACACACACACGCTGTATCAGTTCTCCCCCACCCCCCTCCTCCAAAGTTCTCCTCTGCTTTTTTTTCCATTTTTGTTTTTTCCTTCTCTGAATTAGGTTTTTCCATGTAAGATATTTATGTAAGTATTTATATATACTGTAAATGTTAAGAAGCTGAACATGAGATGTGGTCGCTCCATTTTATTTTTTTGAAGGACTTTTGTTTTGTTTACTTTTTAAAAACTGCAGAGATGTAGCAAAAAATTAAAAGGAAAAGCATTGAGGAAAACTTCAGAGAGACATTGCGATGAGAACTAGAGCACTGATGGCGGAGGAGGGTGAACTGTGGGGGTTTCATCCATTCAGACATCTCGAAGGGCTTCGCAGACATCAAGAGCGCACCACTCGAGTCCTTTCCTCTAGGGATTGTTCTCCCATACAATGGTTCTGAGATTGATTTCTGTCGCCCGACAGAAAGGAAAAACAGCCCATACATTTTATATTTTACTCTTGTTGCCCTCTGAATAAAGGTTCTGAGCTATTCACCTGTGGTGTCTTTTTTTATGCATCTGGGATGCATCTAAATCTTTTTACATTTAGAGATGAATCGATACTAAATTTCTCTACCTATAGACAGTTATTCAGAGTGATATCTGCCGAGAACGATACCGATAGTTTAGGGGTTCTGCATTTTTATACCTTCTTTTAAATTAATCATTATATTTTAAAAGAAATGCAAATAAAAATTTTATTCTCTCCATTTCATCAACTTGTTTCAGAGGAAATGGTATCAAACACATTACTCAAATTATTATCAACACTAAATTCTCAAGATTAATATTAACTTTCTGAAAGTTATTAATTCATATAATTACTATTAATATTGAACATCAAACTGGTTTCTTAGCATTTTCTTTACACAAAGTAGAAATTCAGTGCATTTTCCTGCCCTTTTTTGATTGACCGCATATATTGGCTCTGACTATCGGGTGTTTTTAAAATATCAGCCAATAGCCGATGAGTGTGAATTTGCTTACATAATACCGATTATTGGCTGATATATATTGGTGCATCTCCATTTACATTGTTTGTTTGTTTGTTTGTTTGTTTTTTTTAAACTAAAACTACTAAAATTTGTTAATTTTAACAAAATGAACATTGTTTAAATTAGAAAACAATAACATGAAATATACTGCTTGATTGCAAGTTTGAATTTGGCTGATTTTCTCAATATCTGCTATATAACTTTGTAGTTACAAATATTAAAATAATTAACACTTTATTTTAGTGTCATTGTTACATACGTTACATGTAGTTACTTTTGTAATTATAAATTATGCATAATTACATGCAACTAACCCTAAACCAAACCCTAATCCTAAACCTATAGTAAGTACATGTAGTTAATTATTAATCAGTACTTGTGTGTATAATTAGTGTAAAAAAGACACCTTTAAATAAAATGTAACCAAATAATTTTAGCCAGTTCTTCAGTAATAAACGTTACATTTTTTTCCCATTACTTCCTGAAGAATCGCTTTGTTCATGTTCTAGTGAAATAACTGGTTAATCCTAGTGGTTAACCAGTAATAACTGGTTAGTCACTAGACTCTTTGAAAATTATTTCACTTGTTTTTAATGTAATTTTGAATATATTTGACTCAGATATATGACTATCACCGTTTTAAAGAAGGTGTAAATTCTATTTCTGTAATTCTCTACAGAATCTAGTATTTTCTGAGGGTAAAAGACATCTAAAGTCAGGTCACCTTTATTTATGTAGAGCTTTATCAAAAACAGATTAGCTTTTCAGTGATAAACAGCAAAATAATGATTCAATTATGCAAACAGTTCAATTCTGCTGTAAATCAGCTATAAAAAGACAATCTAAACAGTTATTATTCATCTGAAATCAGTTTTGATTCAATTCCGTTCAATAACTGTAAAGTACATCAACTATGGAATGAAATCAATTAATCTATAAAGCAGCTCTGCAGAAAACAGTGATGTCATCATCCAGCTCAGTTCAGCTCTCATCCAATAGTATCAGTGCATTCAAGTCAATAATATTGCTGAATATTAAGTGTCCCCAACTAAGTAAGCCAA